>NW_017536979.1:1758448-1764898 GCF_001853355.1 Bactrocera latifrons | reverse complement strand
TATATATAACCCTACATCTGACTCTTTTAGTTTTAGGACTTACAAACAACCGTTATGTGAACAAAACTATAATRCTCTCCTTTGCAACTTTGTTCCGAGAGTACAAAAAGTAAAGATCTCCTCTTTTGAGCTTTGACCGCAGCACACCACACATTAAAAAAATTGAGCTTTATGRCGCTCATAAATTGTGGACCCTGTAGCAATACGAATATTTTTCTTTGTAGAAAATTCTAATTACTATGAACATTAGAAATTTTCAGTTTCAGATTTTCATATTCTTATGTATTTTTTAGGGAGGTAGGTATATTTATCGGGGAATTATGTGTTCATGTGTCATTTAATTACAAACCTATTCGTTTACCATAGCCCAGTGACCAAGAAATACATATTCCTTTCTCATTATTGTTTATATTATTTATATGAAAATTTCCGCTAGTACCACCGCCTGTGTTTGCCACAACAAACGTTGGAAATTATTAAACGTCAGCGAAGGCTTGTTAATATGCTTGTAGCATTGCTTTTCCTGAAGCTTTATTTGGACTGTAAATTTTCGCTACACTAAAGCGAATCGGTCGGTATTTTGTTGCTCCTTGAGTCGTTGCTACTATTTTTAGACGTTCTTTTAACTGGCGCGTGTATTTGTAGCAACGGTGGACACAATGCCGACCATCGTCATTTCCTTTCATAGGCTAGCCATGGGGCGAACGATCACAAACACAGCGATTCAGCCACCGTCAGAGACCTCTCATTGGGAACACTCACGCCTACAAGCAGTAAAATATGGCAACACAATGCATTTGAACACAACTAGCGCTAAACAAAAGCGAAATCCACACGGCAACTGACCTTGAATTACGTAAATTGATCAATTGATTTCCCTTGCTTTTTGTTGTTGTTTAATAATATTCTTAAATAAATGCCATTGAAAGGTGGAAATTCGCAATATTTACGGCATGGATTTGCCGGTTCAACAGAATCAGAAACTAATTGTACCCCAAAGTAGAAACAAGAACAGGACAGACCCACGCCACGCTGAGTACTTGAGTAATATGGAAGTACATACATAAATATAGTATATGCGTTTGTAATGTGTACATCTTGAATACCTATATGTTATACATATTTAAACTTGAAGAAACGGGCGAGTAGATTTAAACAACAAACAATGGAGTGCATAAGTTTCGTTTATATTAACTTTTACTAGAAGGACGGCTGTACTCYACCAATTATTCAGTTATAATAATGATTCTTATTGTTTCCATGTTAACGTTTTTGGAAAATATCATCACAAATGGAATGACGTTGTTATTTGACTCACATACGTATTTGTTTATATAACTTGAGAACGTAAAAACAAATGAGCCAACTTCGCAATTATCCCACCATCAGCGAATAGAGGGTTTGTCCGGAAAGTAATAGGAATGAATCGATTTAAAAAAACTTATTGAACCAATCGTTACAATTCTTTAAAAACTTCTACGTCGAGGCAGTGCGGACAACGCGAACAGCCTTGAGAGCCGAGGTGCATGTTGCTTGGATCCCCTCTGTCGTCTCAAAATGCTTGTCTTTCATTGGCCTTTCAGGCAAGGAGACAAAAAAAGTTTGGCGGCCACATCTGGGCTGTACTACTACTCGTCGGCTGCGGCAGCATTGGAATGYCGGCTTGGTTAGGCAGCTTTTCACAAGCAAGGCGGTAAGAACCGTSGCTGCGATGTCTTGTAGGACCCGATTGACCTTTCGTTTAAGTTTCTTGAGGACTTCCACGTAAAATTTGTCGTTGACGGTTTGTCCAGGAGGAACAAAAAAGACAATGACCATCGTTTTCACTTTGGACACTTGGACAAGTTCAAATTTTCTTGGCACACTTCCACTCGCCGCAATATCTCGTCGACTCCTTTGTTAAATTTTATCCCGRCTCTTATAAAGCCCTATAATACGATTTCGGTATTTTTTTAGTTATTGATTTATCGAGCTTTAAGTAGTTTTTAACAGTACYGTAAGTGSCGTTATCCGATCATAATTCATTCATTTTCACACTGCCGGTAGGGGTTCTTATAGGATTTACCTTGAACGAATTTGGTTATTTTATCATGTGCCCGTTGCTACTGCGCTCTTCTGTGCCAAATTACTATTCTACATATTAATTTAGTTCTTAGGTATGACACTTTATAAGTTTCGTGTTTAATGGCGTTTTGTGGCGCGGCCGTCGTTCGATTGCGGTCATCTACGAACTCCTCTTTCCTTTTTTGCCAAAGGACATATATACAATGTTTCGTTATGATATCTCAAATTTTATTCAAGTTACAGCTTGCACTGGATTGAACTCTTCCCGTCATYCTCATCATTTATACATATATAACCCTATAGCTATCCGGATTAGTTTTATGCGATACGAACAACCGTTAGGTGAACAAAACTATRTTACTCTGTAGCAACTGGTTGCAAGAGTATAAAAAAAGATTACCACAGCCCTTTTTATCGAAGTATACAAGTATGTCATTAAAAACTATAAAAAATCTAGTTATAGAAATTTGATTATAGCTGCTTGTTCTGCAATTGTGAATATAGAGCTAGACTCAGAACAAAGGGCCGGCAGTTGCTGTGCAACGATTCACAAAGATTGATTGCCGTTTTCGTCAACAGATATGTTCATTTTAATAAACAAACARAAGAGGTAAATCCCAAAGCTACACTGTTGACACCAAGCGACATGATTGTCATGAATGCAACYAGGTGTGACGGTTTTGTATTTTCCATTCTATTTAGCAACATGCCAATTTTACAAACAAAATATAGATAAAGCATTATAACCTTCCATTCTGCAGACATACACACATGCAAACGTGAATTTWGTTATAGTTGTAATTATTTATTGTTTGTTTGACAACGTGACAATTTTGATCTAAAAGCCGCCACATGTGAATATACTTGTATTGTACGTGGATGTAAGCACCGGAAGTTGGGCTAAATGAAAAGTGCAAAAGGTTGAAATGCATTATAATCAAGACTTTTAAACAGGAGATTTGAATTACGATGTAAATGTTCCAAAGGTAATTATGTGCAGCTATATATGAATTATCGACACGACATCCCGCTTGGAGAATACAATTTGTTTGCTTAAATAATAAAACTAATCGCAGTGTATTTGCAATTAAAAGGTTATCTTTTTAGAATGATAGAGCAATGCACACTCTATAAGTCACTCATAATACCCGTCCTGCTATATGGTGCAGAGYCTTGGACGATGACAACAACTGATGAGTCGACGTTGCGAGCTTTCGAGAGAAAAGTTCTGCGAAAGATTTATGATCCTTTGCACGTTGGCCACGCGATGGAACGATGAGCTGTACGAAATATACGACGACATTGACATAGTTCAGCGAATTAAAAGACAGCGGCTACGCTGGCTAGGTCATGTTGTCCGGATGGACGAAAACGCTCCAKCTCTGAAAGTAGAGGAAGAGGAAGACCTCCACTCCGTTGGAAGGACCAGGCTTCACTTGGAATATCTAATTGGCGCCACGTAGCGAAAAGAAGAAACGACTGGCGCGCTGTTGTTAACTCGGCTATAATCGGGTAAGCGGTGTCTACGCCAATCAAGAAGAAGAAGAAGAGTAATGCACAAAATATAGTATTTAGAATTTTTGAAATTGTGTTAAAACACATAATAATGCAGCTCCTCAATCAAATAGGAATAACGAATACCTTTAAAAATGTCAAATTACTTGTGTAGGAAAGTATGTCAAATAGATACAAGGCAAATACCAACCAGGGTCAAAAATACACCTACTAAAAATTCTTAAAAGTTTGTTTTGGCAGTAGGCCCTATTTTTCATAACTTTCAGCACTTTACTTCCACAAGCTWTAATAATTAAAAATTGTATGGCAGAAACACATTTAATTCGTCCCTAGGTAATTATTTTGCTCCATCCATGCTTTGAACCCACGTCCCTCCGAGTAAAAGGCATTCACCCGAGTACTATATACTTGTGCATTCCCTCGAGTATATATKTACGTGGATGCATGAGCATTACAGCGACACACGTAATAAATGTGCGTCGCCACTTCCGCCATAAAGCCGCCGCAGAAACACTACTGTTAAACAATGGTAATAAGCGGTTTTATGATATTTAAAAGGCCACAAAATGAGCAGTGTTCGCAGGGTACTAGTAAATGCTTTGGGATGTGAGACACGAACTTGAATGGACTAATTACAACTGCAACAAACGGTAACATCAGAATTTTCAAAAACTCAGATTGTTGACAATCGGATGTGCAAACTTGCGTTGAGATAAATAAGACAATGAAATCATGTACATACATATGTTCAAATTACTATGTTCGCCTAATCTAACGTTAAATAATATCTAAAATTAATTTTCATATATTGTACATATAAACATTGGCTAAATAACACCACAATTATTCGAACAACTTAGATGAAGAGCTCTCAGATTCCTGAGTGTGTGAACAAACCCATATTTTTCGAAGTTCTTTTATGTGAAGATACGAGTACAGATTATTGGCGCCTTACTCATTTACTTCCAGTCGAATTTTTAAATAAAATGTTTGTTTAGAGAGCTCTAGACAAAAACACTTATTTTTATTGGAAGACCTGCTGTGTTTATACATGTTTAATTTATATGGAAATATAAGTGTCGGAAGGAAGCAACACGATGTTCGCATTGAGTTTTATTTAATCTTCGTATGTAAATTAACTTCAAAATCATTTCATCCAACACATCATTTTGCCACCACATCAGTCGACATCATGTGGTACACTTGTGGCCTAATGGAGAGGTATGCATTGTGTGAGCTTATTCAAAATTCCATCTAATTTTCATCGAAATAAAGGTCATGTGCGCTTGCCTGAATTTTACCTGCTATTTAGGGGAATAAACCCTCACCGTATTTAAGCAACAATAGGCACCACCTCTGCGTATATACAAAGTGTTTATGCATAAACAATGCTGAATGTGATGAATATTATAATATTACAGTCATGAATTAATACATAAATATTTTAATTGTGGCAGTATCCTCTTCCCTTTGCGGCTGACACTGTGTATTTATCTAGATTGTGTGCACGTTTTGCTTTGCTCTTGTCGCTTTTTGCTCATTATGTTCTTTTTAATTGCTCTCACTGTCGTTGAGATGCTTGCAGCGCTGCTTTGAGGCAGCTTCGTACATACGAGCTTTTGTTTACATTCTTACTCGTAGATTGGTATACTTGTCTGCTATAGACCTCTCGAGCCGTTCACTGAAAGCGCTCATTGTGTTGCTAAAGTGATAAATACACAATATAATGAAATCGGATGGAATTTTAATCTCTCTAAAGATTAAGCTTAAATTAAAATCAAATGGGATATGAATTCGATTGAGCACTAAAAAGAATTGTCGCAGTGGGCAATTTCTAACGTTTCTTTAAAGCCAACAAGAAGTGGGCAAATTCTTTGCAAAGTTACACAATAGTATGCCACACGCTATGAAAATTGTAGCAAAAGTGGTCTCCTGTTAATACTAGTTCGATGGTGTCATAAAATTTGGACCAGAAAAATAAAAATAGTTATGTTTCATTCATTTCAGTGCCGCACTTACTAAGCTGCTTTCGTCATTTAGCATCTTGACCTCTTTCTGAGCTCTCTTGGAGAACTTGTACCTCATAAAAGAATAATTTTCAAGCAAATAGTTCAACTTTGTACAATTTCAATCTCTGCAATAGTAAAAAATCGCTTTTCACATCAAATATTTATAACTTTTCATTCCCCAAAAGTAAGCGAAAAACAATTTATAATTGGAATGTTAAGCAARACATTTATTTAATACTTAATTCCAGAAGCCACATGTCGTACAGAGTTTAACATATTATATTATTATGTGCTTAAATAAATGCGGCTGTTGGGAACAATTTTATTTGTAAAGATTTCGAAACGCTACATATAAAACTTTGTGTATGGTCTAAAGTAATCGTTCAGTGTTTACATAAAAACCACTCGGAATGTTTYAGCAAGATATAAGTCTTTCGTTTACTTATCCTTCAAGTGTCTGAGGGTCGTAGGTCAGCAGCAGTAACTAGCAAATAATTTTATATTTATACATACGTATACATGTGTGTTTATGTCCTTGACATTACAACTTTACATCCAAACATAGAAACATGTTGCACATGTGGACGTACGAGYATTTCTATTTACATGCAGCTACTAACATGCCAGAAAAGTACACATGCATACATACAGGTGGACATACATGCATGTGTGAATGCCAATTTGCGTGGATTTCTTTTTATACTCTCGCAAAAAAGTTGCTAAAGAGAGTATTATAGCTTTGTTCACATAACGGTTGTTTGTAAGTCCTAAAACTAAAAGAGTTATATATACCAAAGTGATCAGGGTGACGAGTAGAGTTGAAATCCGGATGTCTGTCTGTCCGTCGGTCCGTCTGTCCGTC
>NW_017536979.1:1722499-1757618 GCF_001853355.1 Bactrocera latifrons | reverse complement strand
TATAAAATGTTCGGTGACACCCGAACTTAGCCCTTCCTTACTTGTTCTAAGTTAGATTAGCATTCGTTCACTTATTCATTCATAAAGTGTTAACTTCTTGCACACTTTAACAAAATGAACATATTGAGCGGCAACCAAGTAGGAGCGTATACACTCGTATATACATACATATGTGCGTATGTATAAATAACAAGTATGAAGGAGCTAAGTTCGGGTATAACCRAACATTTCATACTCTTGCAACTTTCAAGGTTTAAATACTGGGAAGTACCTTCAGGTACAAAAGGGCTGCTAGTTATATTTGGTCTAGGGCGAGTTTTCCGCCGATTTTATTCATTCGAAGMACAAATATGCACCACTATAAGAAAAACACGCTCTTTCGATTTTGTAAGATRACTCAAATCTTGGTCGGCATATCATCCGGAGGTTCCAAAATCCTTATATTAGGCATATGGGGGCTAAAGGCAGTATTGACCCCATTCGAACCATTTGTAGCACACAGATATACTACTATCAAGAAATCTAATAGCAATTTTCGTGGAAAGCTTTATCCGCTTAAATAAATTGTTGTATACTCGCAAGGAAAGAATCAGTTGAATTTATAATCGTGTTATATAAGAAGTAGGCGTGGCTGTAGTCTGATTTCGTCCATTTTCATACTGTAACMTAAAAATGTCATAGAAATGCCATTTACCAAATTTGGCTGAAATTGGTGGGGTGAGTCTCGATATGTGTGTTTGCACCTAAAAGTGGGTGCAAACCACGTCCATGGTTCCCTTGTTCTATTAAAACCCCCTCAAACCCTCTGACGGGTAAAATAAAATTTAATTATGTTTTATCGCGCTTTAAGTAGTTTTTAACAGTACCGTTATATAAGRAGTGYCATTAATTTTCACACGGTCGGTAGGACTTCCTATAATATTTGCGCTAAGTGAATTTGGCTGTTGTAGCTTAAGTGGTTTAAGAGATATATACATTAAACTTTTTAGAGAGCGGGGTCACGCCCACTTTTAAAATTTTCTACTGATATCCCCACTCCCAATTACAGCATTTTATAGGTTTTCGGTTATTGGCGTTTTRCCAAGGAACCCGTGTACCAAGTTAATTTCGATATCTCAATTTTTACTCAAATTACARCTTGCACGGACGAACAGACATACAGACAGTCACCCGGATTTAAACTCGTCTCGCCATCCTAAAAATAACTCTATATCTATCTTGATTAATTTTCGGTGATACATACAACCGTTAGGAGAACAAAATACTAATATAACAGAGTATATCATCATGTGGCAAAAGTATAAAAAGTAGCTCTTTGACTATTGTGTGTGGTGCATGAGTACATTTCTACGTGTGTGTGCAGAATAAGTGCTTGGACAGAAGTTGTGAAAAACAAGAAACGTTCAAAAGCGTGTATCTGAAGGTTGTTGCTAAGGAAAAGTCACAAGATAAATATGGGAAATGAATGATGTTTGCGGAAGTCAACAAAAACAGGAATGTTTACAAAATATTAACACACTTCCTCGAACAGGACAGTTCGGATAGTCTCATGCATCCCTCATATTTGTAGGCTATTAAAGAGGTAAAAAAAATGTAGCGAACTCTAGAAAATGTTGAGCAATAATATGTATTAAAAAATAAAAGCAATTATGCCCATATAGAATAACCAAGGTCGTATATCCTTATGTGAACAAGGTAAAAGGGCACTCATGAAGATCTACAAAACTTACTCTACTTTTATAAAAAAAATGTATAGGTATTTATACCGTAAATAGGTTATATTATGCTGGCCACGAAGTTTGTGATAGAAAGAAACGTTGGATAGTTTAAAGAGTGTAAATATACACATTCACATGTATATACATATGAACTGCGTGACGAGTAGATTCGATTTCTTTGTATATACGCGAACTCCGGGGACTACCCTCAGTTTTTGAGATGCCGATATGAATTTTGGCACACTTCCTTTCTTCCTCAAGAAGCTGCTCATTGGTCGGAATATCGAAGCACCATAGCATTTAGCTGCCACGCAAACTGGCCCATAAAAATCAAGTCTTTGTATAGAAACTGTTTTATTTGACAGGATAACTTCACAAAATTTAACATGCATTACTATCCAATCAACGGTAAAACCTTCGAAAAAATTGTTAAGATCCGATTACTACCGCCTCCAGCTGCCATACAAACTGGCAGAACAAAATCGAGATAAAAATCTTTTTATATCTTTGCGTGCTGTAAATGTACGTCTGAAGAGTATTATAGCTTCGGTGAAGCTGAAGTTAACGTATTTTTCTTGTTTTTCTTAAAGGAAACGATTTTGATACTAATTTCCGACATAGCCTCGTACTAGCATACATATATTTACATACATGTACAGTCTTCTTCACATTTAAGTGTTTGGCGCTCAACAAAAAATAAAGAAATATATAAGATATCTTTAAAACACAAACAAATAAAAAATGTGAACAATTGCGTCAACTGAATCGCCAAAAGGGTATCACCTTGGATAACCACTTGAATACATATTTACGTACCATTTACTTGTGTGTGCAGCCATATACTTTATACGGCAGCGAAGAACTAACTGAGATTACTTGCAATAAAAATAAAACAAAAAGTGATTTAAAACTGCCATTGGTGCTGCATTGCTACAAAAGTAACAGTAAATCCTAACTTTTTGTCAAAATTGATATTATAATGAAATCTAAAAGTAACAGCAAGAAGCGATAATATTATATTACACATTAGACATCTTTATTATATCCATAGATAGATAGATAGTATTATGAGGTAATGCACCGCGACCTAGGGTCTATTGTGCCCTCTCCTATATCACATGTCTTCCCAGAGTTCCAGCAGCCTGAATAGTTCCAGGAGTTTACCGGACGCTACTGAGGTGATGTGATCTCTGCTGATATAGATGGAATCCAGGATTAGGTGTGCTGGTGTTTCCTGTTCCACTGCAAACTGCAAAACCGGCAGTTAGCACAGGAGACTATGCCCATGTTGGACAGGTGTTCCTGAGCATTCATTTCCTTCTATTCCCTTATCTATATCTTACCCATACAATTTTTTAGGAAAACCTCTAACCGAACAGTGTGTTTTGTATAATCAAAAATTAAAACGAATAAGTTAGGATGATTAGATGATTATATTATCTCTCAAACTGGTGAATATATTTTCTCCCTTATGTATATATTGTGGTAACGACGCCGTATATTTTATATATTTCTTTTCTAATCGAACAAAATTCTTCTGCACTTACTATCTTAGAAATTATTCCGAACGTAATATTTAACAAGAAAAGAATTGCTAATTTCGGGTGTAACCGAACATCTCATTCTCACATATTCGGTATGTGGCGGCTTGAGTAGTTGTATTCTGACTTCACACCGACTTCCGACTCTCTTCGTGCAAGTTTTCACCCGCTGCATTGATTGCTGCTTGACATTATATTAGAAATAGAAAGAATCAGATGGAAACTAAAGTTGTCTTATATAGAAAGCAGGCGTAGTTGTAATGAGATTTCGCTCATTTTCGCGCTATAAGATAGAAATATCAAGATAAACTTATGAATCTTATGGTTGAAATTGGAAGGGCTGACCCCGACATATGGGTTTTCCCCTAAATATTCCCTCATTCCCATCGTCCAATTTTGATATTGGCTGTTTTGTAACATCTTGGATGCAAAATTAGCACACTCAGTACATTGGTGGTAAATAGATTTATATCAATATAAATATATTTTCTGAGTAGATTATAAAATTTTAGAACTAGAAACAACTAGTTCAGTAAGCCTTAGATAGATTGCATTTGGCGATGAGCGTATGTATATACATACATATGTATGACAACTAGCATAAGCATAAACCGAAGTATGTACGTAAGTGTAATTAAAAACACAGCATTAAGGAAGCAATGAAGATGTATATACTATGTATGTAAATAATATTGATTACATTAGAAACTATTTTAATATAGAAATTTACTGAAATACTGAAAACCATTATCCTATATTATTGAACATATACGTGGGGTTCATGACTGCTTTGGTACTTTCAAAAACGATTTCAATTTTTAGCAATTACGGAGGGAGTAAACTTTAAAATGTTAGTATATATTTTATATACGCACAAAACTTTTAAAACATTTACACAGATTGTTTGTTGTTGGAAGAAGGCATACATATATCTCAATGATCCGCTAGAGTGACTGAAGAGGATAAAAAATTAATAGAAGCTATGAGCAAATGTAGTTGAATTTTTTTCCTTAATAAATATGTATTTGCAATCATGAACTTTATCATTTCTTGAATTAGCACGCGTGTATCTGAAGTTACGATACATTAAGCGAAAATTTGTTGAGAAAAATGTGTTACGTATACGCAACGTATCACTACTAATTAGCTATTCATAATCAAAGAAATATAAGGAAATAACACACTACTCAAATGAATACTATCGTAATGTGTACATGTTTAGAATACTAAATAAAGTTATTATTGATACAAAAATCAATGAGACTCCCTAAAAAATCTGCTTTCTTGTACCAGTAGTGGTGCACTGGTAACTTGCGTAAGCGATACCAGCGGACCATTGGAGTAGGCAGTGCCATCGGCATTTCAYGCAAATGTATGTACATGTTTTGCAAAATGTTTCATGCATGCGGTCACACTTCTGCACCAATACTTATTAGCCACGGTTAAGGCGTAYGCACAAAGCCCAAGGCAGCCTTTGCGGGAGTTATATAAAATGCATGAGTCAGTGTAAACATACCCTGTGTAAAAAATAATATATTAAAAGATGAGAGTGATACAACGGAGTGGGAAGACATGCTTCCACATTATCTTTTCACATTCGAGATATGCGTTTAACGCCGTTTTATCGAAGCTGTTCAATTCTCCTTGAAATCAAGGCTTTGGTCCGCACACATTCTTCCTAGTTTTGCGACAGAACTACGTTATTTGGTATTGTTTATATTAATGTTGTTTACAATATCGCGTGTTATGCTACGTTTCACGATTTTAAGGGTACACAAATATTTTTTTTGTATATTTTTAGGCGTTGTTACTACTAGTGTTTAATCGTTATTTCTTCACTGTATTTGTTTTTGGTTTTCTTTTTTAGCTCGATTTATATATTTTATTATTAYTATTGTTGTTATTTATTAGCACAACTACATCGAGGYGTTTCGTTTTCGATTCGTTGCCTTTGCCGAGTAAATTCCATCCGTAGCATTTGACAATTTGCACTCGACTGAAACGGGAGTCTCTCAGCGTCGTAAACATGAGTTGACATTCAACTGCTCCTCTTCGTTTTGGTCAACGGTTTCCTTTGACGTCGCCACTTATCGCACTAACACACACGAGCGTGTGAGTGTGSCATGTGGGGTGATTTAGGTTTGGTCGGCGCATGTTAGTGGTGAATTTAGATGGTGACTTTCTTTTGTTTCTATTGCWTGTGAATACATTTCAGACATTTATTTTAGACATTTACATACATTTGCGGAAGTAAATTCATTAGTTCAATTTAAATTATAAAAGAAGACTTCCCTACCGATTGGAAAAAGAAATGTATAATTAGCAYTCGCGTTTTTTTCTTTGTTACATTGTCAAATATTTATTAGCTAAAATCACCTTTTTTATACTCTTGCAACCTGTTGCTAAAGAGTATTATACAACCTAACAGTTGTACATATCTCCTAAAATTAAACGAGTTAGATATAGGGTTATATAGATATATATATGCATATACATACATATATATATATATACATACATATTAAAGAATGACGAGAAAAGATGAAATCCGAGTGACTGTCAGTCGGGTTGTCCGTGCTAGTTGTAACTTGGGCAAAAATTACGATATCATAATGAAACTTGATATACGGGTTCCTTAGTACAAAAAAAAAATACGAATTCGTAGATGGGCTTAATTGCCAWTAACCGAAAACCTATAAAATGCCATAAGTAAGGACGAAATTAAGATATAAAACTATAATTTGGCACAGGGGATAGCAGTAGTAAGGWGCACATATGGCCCAGCCGTCTAATATGTTTAATGTACATATGTATGTATCTCCTTAACCAATAAAACTCCAATAACCATATTCGACCAGTGTGAAAATGGATCAAAWCGGAAAACAACCCCGCTCGCTCCCCATATAACAGTGCTGTTAAAAAAGAGACATTAAATTTTACCTCCAAGATAATATGAGGAGGGTTTATGGAAACCGGTGTGAAAATTGGACGTTGAGTGTGTCACTGCCCACTTTTTGTTGAAATCCCATAACTCGGGACCCGATCGACCGATTTTGACAAAATTTAGTACGTGGCATTCTTCTTTTATATCTATGTCACAGCGCGAATTTGACGAAATGGGATAACAACCATGCCTACTTCCCATATGGCACAATTTTAAAATATACTTGATTCTTTCCATCTTATGACCAAAAGTTGTTCAAATCGAACAAAAACTGTTCAATCCCCTAGGTACCGAATATGTGGACCCCTGTATCTATAGTTGACTTTTGATCGAAAATATTGGTCAATGTGTGAGATATATAATTAAAATTCAGATATAATCTTTTCCTGATAATGGTATGTGTGTATGTCAAAAATGGGTTAAATCGGGCCAACGATGTAAAATTATCCCTGGSCCCCCATATATCTAATATAAAAATTTATCGGGTGACTTTGTACCATATATATCRGCCAATACTAATAATAGCTATCGCAATAAATATGGGAGAGCGTGTTTTACTCATACTATTGTATCGTTATGCCTAAAATAGATAAATTTTAGCGAAAACTTAACTTAGCCCCTATATAACTAATATCAGAATTTTCGAACACCCGACTGACTTTGCTTTATACGATTGGGTGTTTAGTATGTCACATTATAATAGAAGGCGGCGTGATTACGATCCTCTAAAGTAAATCGGGTTAAAACTACCGCTATTCCCACATACTACATATCGTCACCTAAAATGCAAAACAACGTAACAACATTTTCGGAAATTCACAGGGGAAACAATGAAACAGGTTATAAAATGGAACCTGAGTGAAACAAAACTTAAATATTGGTTAAAACTGTATTATATCTTATAGCAGAACCTTAAAATGTTGGACATATGTACTTATATGTATGTATGTAATTTGAAGTAGTGGATAGTAATCAATGAAACATTCAATTTCGAATTTTTCGAGCATACGTTATTTTGCATTTTAGGAGAAGATATAATGATTTTCGTTTTTCTAACAAACCGTATGCCGAATATCTCGATCAGTGTATGAGTTATATGCATATAGTATATGTATGTATAGATAAAATTGCTTGAAGTTCGATCCTCTGGTTGACATTTTACACCCTATACATAGAATTTCCCTGGTTTGATTCTTGCAATTTGCAAAAGTATAAAATGTTCGGTGACACTCGAACTTAGCTCTACTTGTTATCATTAATTTTGTTTAATATATAGTTGYAAATGTTTTACACTGCTTAAGAAACCCTCACAAAGTATTTTCAAATTTATTTTAAAACTGTCTTGCTACTAACGTATTATATTCTTTCCACGAATATTTAGGTTTAAGAGGTTTAAGGAAGAAATAAGTCTGTGAAGTGGCTGATAGAGCTGTAATCGATCAAGTTTCTACGCAGATAAATTGAGTTAAATGTTAAATAGAGAAATAAAAGCAGGTATCGCATATCTACCTCTTATAACTAAATAGCCATTAATCTTTCTTTGCGTCACTAACTTACTTTTCACTTTATTTATCTGTAGTTTCATGTTTGACAAAAAAATCTTTGAAAATATCAACACTTGTAATTATTTTTTCAATGTTTATTTTAAAATTTCCCAATAATCTAATTCAGAACTATTACATATATGAGTGAAATTGTCATTTGTATTTCTTAAKAAATTAGCATAATATAGCTTTAAACAAAACTTAAAAGTATAATGCGAAAACATTTTTATAATAATTATAAGTACTATTTTAAAAAATAATGTTATATAATGATTCTTACGATTTTCTTCACTGTTGATCATTCCGTTGGAAGAAAAAATAATTTCAAAAATTTTAAATATGCTACATGATTTTTATTTCTTTCACTCAAAATAAAACTCACAATTATATTAATGCATATAAATTCCGAATTTGTCGTATGTCCTTTTAAAACAAACAAAGGACAAATGGTATAATTTT
The DNA here is from genome assembly GCF_001853355.1 of Bactrocera latifrons. Taxonomy (NCBI): domain Eukaryota; kingdom Metazoa; phylum Arthropoda; class Insecta; order Diptera; family Tephritidae; genus Bactrocera; species Bactrocera latifrons. The sequence continues at coordinate 1,749,412 of NW_017536979.1, read as the reverse complement.
CAGACGGGCGGAAGGGAACGAGAAAAACCATAGAAAAAATTAGGTCCTTCAGATTTGTTCTAAAAGGAAAGTTAGCAAAAAATTCATAAAAAATGTGTAATATAAAAATGAGTTTTATTTTAAGAAGAAAAAAATTAAATCCATATTATATTTTGCTGAAATATGACGACTAATGAGTTATTTTAGAATTGCTCAAAATTAATCATTATCGGTTAAAAAGTCATCAAAAATCATCAAATGTATAGATCGTTGAAAAATGATCAACATGACATTATCCTTTTTTGGATGTCGATTCTAAATAATCGATTTTTATGTTTGTAACTTTATTTACGGTTCTGTTTTTAAACTAATTTTGAGTAATATGCATAAGAGTTTATTACTTTTACTATTATTATATATAACTGCTCTCATGTGTTATTTCCAGCAAACTATCGCCTTTTATTAACACGTTCAATGTATTTCGTTTTATTCAAAGCACGATTTCCCGCGTTTGGGTCCATCATACGCTTCCAGTCGGTTTGACCAACTACAAAGCCGATAGCACGCATCTTCTCCTGCGCTCGCTTTTCTTCGATATCTGCCCAACGCACCTAATCAATAAAACACATTTGTTATTTCTTTTTTACTTATTCTAAAATCAAAAGACATTACCCTTTTTTTGCCGTTCGCACTGGTTTTAGGTGGTTCCCAATCGTCCATTTGTAGGTAATCCTCCATTGTAGCAGTCTTACGCCGATGGATTAATTTGTTTGTGCCATCCAAACGAGCTGGGTTCAAATATCATATTTATATCAAATGTAATGCAAAGCACATTATACTACATTTCATATTTACATATTTATGCATTTCTCCCAAAATAAAGTATAATACATTAACTTTTAAATCTAAGTGTGTACTTATGATTTGCAAATACTTACCAAGGTTTTCAGATGTGGTATCACTCTCCCACTTGCTCTTTAAGAATCCAAACTGTATTGAAAATATTCGTTTCAAGTTACATTCAATTATACATACAAAATGTTCAAACCAGTAATAATACGTATGAACTAAAGTTTTAWAATATTTAGAAGAAATTATCCCTTACGGAACGCGCATAGCACATTATATTGGTATTATCTTTTATTTAGGATTTCAAAAACATTCAATTAATGCTTTGAAATGCCCGAAAACAGCAAAGAACGAAAATACAAAAAAAAAGTATGTTCATCGTTTATACAAGGCTACTAATCGTTTTTGCATGTCCAAAATCGTAGGCAGCTTTAAATATATCTTAACTTACACTAGCTGTATCATCAGCCGCCTCGTTACTATCTTCAGTTTCGTTGTCAGCCTGCGACTGTGTCAAATTACTCTCATCGGGCGCACCACTATTGTTGTTATTATCCTGTAATGAAAACATCCACAAGCCATGAAATAACGCAATCCAATCGTTTTTCTAAATACGTTTAGTTCGGATACCTTAAAGCAATGGTTGTATATTCATCAAATCGTAGATATTATTTTCAATGCAAGAAATATATTTGCAATATCGTAGCATTTAAGAAAATTTCCAATGTTCTTATTTTATATATACGGATATCCTAATATATATATATATGTATATATATATACATATATCTATATAATGTTTTAGCATCAGAACAAACAGTAGGTTATCATAGATTATTCATTGTTAGAAACGTTTGTTGCCAATGTACTATATGCATTGYGTCTAATGGCAAGGACAATTTTTACATTTTTACAGCAAAGGTCATACAAAGGACAACATATGTATGTAGAAGACATTTCTAAATACAATAAGAAATCGCATATATAATATGTAGTTTACTTAAAATTAGTTATAAATAACTTTTTGGTCATACATTTCAACTGGGGCGATGGTTGGTTGTGGCAAAATAGAAAGGGAAGGCACTATTCTTGACCAATCTTTTAATAATGATGGCCAAAATATTGAAAATTTAATTATATGTATAATAAACAGAGTATATATGTTTTTAATCTGGTAAGTAGAAGAAATTATAAAAAAAAAAAAAATTTTCTTCAAAATTCTCTTAAGACGTATTTTTCACTGCTGTAATCACACACAAAACTATATATTAATAACATGTGGCATTTTACATTAAGTACGCATAATGGAGCAATTAAAATTTATGTAATGGCACATAATTATTACACTTATTGCAATTAACCGTATCGTTTTTAAACCTTAAATAGCAACACTTTCTTTTCTAAATGTATTTTCAGATATGGGAACAATTTCCCTTCTTTTTGAATATTCCTAATAAAGGTTGGCATGTCCGTAGGGGAAAACTTAATGTTAGAAGAAGTGAAAAGGGCACATACCTTTTTTCTTCTTTTACGCAGAAATTTGTGTGGAGATTGAAAGCTGTATTTTTTCCTTTTCTTAATTAAATTTCCATTTTTTAATTAAGTAAAGTTGCAAATTTAAAGGTTGTTTTCTTAATTTCTTAAAGATAATTTCTCATTATATCAAATTACGTATATATTTTACTTAAAAATATAAAAATTAAACAAATTTATAAAATAAATAAAGATAATGCATCCGATGCATTATTATATATTTACCATCACCATATCTTCGGCATCTTCCATTTCCACAAGATTTTCCAACAATGAAGACACATCCAATTTGATGTAATGAAGCGGGGTCTGCTTCCAATTATCAATTATGCCTTTAATATCTTTTTCAGATCTTTCGTGGATGTTGCGATTCATGCAGGTCTCCAAGTCGAACATCAAGTCAACTATATATGGCTATTAAAAATAAATATGAAGCCAAGCAAAGCGATATTCAGTATAGATTAGCATTTCATTTCCCTAAAATTATGTGATTTATGTGCCGAAAATGCTTACCATGAAACCAGAGTCTTTCGAGTGGCAATAAAACTCATTTAACGTGCGCAACGAATTGTTATTGCAGTCGATTATAATAAAATCATATAAATTATCTGAAATAGTTTTCTTAAATGATTTTATCAAATATTGCATGTATGTCTCCTCCATATCAGCATCGTACTCATATAGAACTTCTTTTTTCGGTATCTAAATTGTTGAAGAAAAACAATACAACAAATACTTTCTAGAAATGTATGCAATTAATAATTTATTAAACTTAAAATGCGAAACCGTTACATAGTTATAATTTCGTTTATTAAAAGTGCAGATGATTAGTCTGCCGCTCACCTTTTTGCCGGTTTTGGGACAACGTTCTTCGTAATCGTTCTCGATTAGGAAATAATCATCGATACTCAAAATACGAGGATTAGTTCCACCCATTTCCAGCTCTTTTTCTTTGATCAACTTTGCAACRTATGATTTTCCACTGCCAGGCGGTCCCCGCAATATCACACAAACCTTTTTGGGGCGTGACAGACGACCGGGTTTAAGTAGAATCTCATCAACAGTTATGGTGTTTTTATTTTCTATACTGGGGAATGACATTTGTACATGTCCGCTTGAAAGTTTAGCTATGTTCTCATTAGCTTCCGCAGCCGATGGGAACAAGGACTGAGTGGGCGCAGTGGCGTCTTGTTGCACTGWGCACACATATGGTCGGTTTGTCGTTAGCATTGGTGGTGGTGGAGGGGCCGGTGACTCGCAGTCACGATTGTTCTCCAAGTTTCTACAATGTTAAATGTAATGAAAGCACAAAACGGGATAACTGTTTAAGTGTAGAATCGAGATTTGAGCTCCAGTCATTTGCCCACGTGCAACGTTCACATTGTGACCATAAATTTATGGATATTGATACTCATGTAACGAACATTTTCAATAGCAAATAACACGGTGCGCTCCAATCTGATTCGTTATAGTGGCTGACTTACTCTTCATTGTCAGATATTTCTTCAAGCTCTTCATTAGCTCCAATTGRTGAACTCACGTTAGTACTGATTGTTTCAGTTGAATTTACAGCTGACTTTTCTGCATTCTCGCGTTCACTCTGTTAAGGATTAATCGTTTATTTTAACGAAATCTTATTCGGCACAGAATGTTCGGTAAATCAAAATATTTTGTATTTTTGTGTGCATGTTTAATCCAAATTTGAAAATAATGCTAGTTCTACTCATTTATTACCTTGTTCTCTGTTTCACTTTGTTCTCGATGCTGCCCTGTAATAGTGGGCATACTAGGCGCTTGTATATTTTCATTTTGTGATCCAACACGATTTGGCTGATTCTTCTTCTTATTTTTCTTATTCTTTTTTGTAGGATTGGCATTCATATTGCCAAATCTTGTAGCTGTTGGATTGGACGCATGTCCATAATCAAAAGTTTTTACTGGTTTGAATTCTTCCGAAAAATTGGGCATATTCCTATGGAAGGTTTTCGATAGGGCACCAGAAGCAGAAGCAGAACCAGCACCAGAATCAGTAGTGGTACTAGCTCCCTTATGACCGTAATCTATTACTTTCGGTTTTGGTACGGCATTATTTTGGTAATCAATTACTTGTACAGGTCGAAAGTAGTCATCTCCGTAACCATGCTTGTTTCCTGGGCTGTTTGATTAATTTCATATTTTGAAAATTTTAAAAATCATTAATGTAGACTTGCAACACTAGTGTAGATTCCATATTAACTTGAAATATTTTTTTTACATTTTTTTCTTTATTTTATAGCATAACTTGGTAACATTTAGAACACACGAACCATAATACGAACTCACAAAGGCCATTTCTTTAAGAAACTGCTTTCATATCGAAACATAATTTTCGTTATTATTAAAATTCAACAATTTTGTTTCATTGGTTGTACTCGCATGTATACGGAATAGACGGTCCCTTATTTTTTATTTTTTCATTAATTAAAATAATATATACATATCTATAGTAAGTGAGGTAGGGCAAACAGTGGAATAATAGATGCGAGAGTATTTGTGAGAATTAAAAAAAAGCGATATTGTAATTTGAGGGGTCGTCGTTAATTTTGAACCAATTGCACTTAGAACTTCACTAGATCAATTCCTCTATTAACATATTAGAACATTGCCAATTTACATTACAATTGCTTAATCTTAAGACGAATTTATAGACATCTGGAAAGCAATTAGACTATCATTATGATTATTTTGATATACACATAACATATGATCAAAMTAATAAGCACATTTATTTAACCTGCAAACGCGGTTAAATTTTGAATGTTTGCCGAGACGAGTTGAAATCCGGGATCTATCTGTCCGYCCGTCCATCTATGTAAGCTGCAACYTGAGTAAACATTTAGACATCATAATGAAACTTGATACGCGAGTTCTTTGTATAAAACGGAGGACGAGTTCGTAAAAATTAGCATTATCGGACCACTGCCACGCCCACAAATTCCTTTATGCAGCAACCTAGAAAGTGCCACAACTAACCACATGCTAAAAAACATCTCGTATACTCCAAATTATTATTTTGGACATAAAAAATACTTAAATATAAAGGCATATATTTATTGAAAAAATTAAAAACCTTATACCTTATTTTWATAGTTTACAACGACATAAAAAATCAGCATCATTTTAGTTTAACCAAGTGTATTTACATAAAAAGTAGTTATGCGATAAAAATTCTACTAATTTCGACGAAATTGATAACAAAAAGTGGCCATGGCTGGATACAAACATTCTATTCAATTGTGAGAATTAATTATTACGGAGTAGAGGAATCGATTATCTCAAAAAGACATTTGTAAAGAAATTTATGTCAATAAATCAACAGTGAGCTTTGTTATAAAGAAGTTTGGGGAATCTATAAAAACTCACCTTCGTGGAGGACAACCCAACGATACAACACGAGATGAGCATCGACACTTAATTTGAAATATTTAGATGGAATGAGAAGAGTCCGCCGACCAAAAAAAAAAGGTTAGATACTGCCAACGTTCGGTTAAGCATGGTGGAGGTGACATTGTGGTATGGGGATGTTTTTCCGGGTTTGGTTTTGGACYTCTTCATTGAATCAATGGCAATATGGATCGATTMATATACAAGTATTAGGTTGTCAAAAAAGKCTTGCGGCATTTTCGCTAGTTGGCGCTGAGAGCGCATAGCTCTAGTTCTATTCGTCGCATCGGGTCATGCTATACCTTTTTGGAAAGCTCATTTCACGCGCTAACACGTGTTTGATTGATTGTCGTTTCCAATTCAGCGATTTTATCGCAATTTTCGACGATAGGCTTTCCGGAGCGTGGCGCATCATCGRCCACCGGCATAGTAGCAGCCGTAGTATCGGTCAAGAGCTGGGCATGAGTCAAAAAACCATTATAAAATAAAAAAAAAATAAWTAAAAATAATGRAATATGCCATTTTCATGGTCGTTTTCAAAGCACACGTCGAAAGTAGTGGCAAATTKKGTCGTAGCTCAAAATATTAATGTCCTAAAGTGGCCAGCTCAAACGCCGGATCTCAATCCTATTTAGATTATTTGAGACATAATAAATAGAAGGATAGGTGATAAAAACAAATTGTTCGAAACTGCGAAACAAGCCTAGTAGTCCGCACTGATATTGAATACGTTTTAATTTTTTTAAAAATAGCATGGGGTCAAATAATTTCCAGGCTTTTGTATGTTTTCATAAAAAATAAATAATTATTTTTTAAATCTGGGTGACTTGTTTATATTTAAAATGATAATTGCGAGAATAGGAGATGATAATGTAATTCGTAGATATGAGTCCAATATATTGTATTTTGTCCGACACTGTACATACGTTTATATGACACACGTATGCATTTATATGTAGTACGCATGCACTCAATAATAAACAATACAAACATATTTACGTAGATTAAGATGTGTACATATAATAACCTATTGTCCTAAGATATACATTTAGGCAATTGATTACAACCCCATACCATGCAGCATAATCAATATGCATCATACATATAAACATACACACATATATATATTTAGTTATTTAAGATGGTACAATTGTATATGAAGGCGTCTTACAAGTATGGAACTGTAATTTGGCACAGAGTATCGCAGTACTAAGGGGGAACTGTGGACTAAAGAATTTTAAAATGTGAGCGTTTCACGGCACCTTAATAAGTTTAATGTTCTTATCTTCTAAGCCTCTTATAGCACTGACAGACGAGCAAAATTAATGCGCCTTAAGCAACGCTAACTTGTGCATTTAGGCAGCTGATAGTGAAATTTGTTTATTTATTACAAAAAATGTGAAATAAAAATGAATAAGATAAATTATTAATAGAAATTTTGGTATTTTTGGAAAATCAATATAAATTTAACGAAAAAATTCGTTGATTATTAACTACGTTAAAAGATAATAGAATGAAATTAAAAGCAATAATTGATTGTAATGCGGAAAAAGTGTGCGAAAAAGTTAAGAATATTGGAAAAATGGATAGCAATCTGCGCGTTGTTTATTTTCTGCCATCTAAATATTAATATTTGTTTTTGTTAATATACTTGCACATAATTTAATTAGCAATATAAAACTGCTTTAATCTGATGCTGTAAACGCACAGGAGGCGGCAGACTTCAAGCGACATGTGTCAAAAACAAGGAAAAATCGGCCAATTTTGAGCAGTGTTGCCTACTCAAATTTGGTAAATTCAGCAAAATCACCAAATTCTTGTGCATTACAAATTTGCATTAACATGGGTCAAATGCCCAAGTAAATGTAAATTAAGCCTAGCGCTGTCGTCTGTCAAGGCTATTAAGCTGCAATTACCAACACTGTAAAAATGGAAATCGGATGATAATCCAAACAAAACTGTTGATGCCCCAAGATACCGAATGTGTGGACCGCAGTGCCTATAATTGACCTTATGTCGAAAATATCTGTAAATTTGTGAGATATATAAGTGAAATTTAGAAATAATCCTTTTCTGATAGTAGTATGTCTGCGTGTCAAAAAAGGTGTTGAATCGGATCAATAGTTTCCTTAACCTATATATACCTAATATAAAGATTTTCGAACTTCCGGGTGCCTTTATACGGTATATCGGCCAATATTTGAGTTACCTTATGGAAAACGAGAGAGCGGAGAGAGTGTTTTACTAACAAGCAAAGTATCTTTGTACCTAAAACCCTTATATAACTAATACCAGAATTTTCGAACTTTCGGCTGACTTTACTCCATATGATTTGTAAATATAAGGGAGGCATCTTAATGAAATCTGGAGATCATCTTATTAGTATCTGGCATATTGATAGTATATAAAAAAGATAAAATCAGGTTGATGCTACCCTAACGCCCATATTTTAATACACAATTATCTTATTGGTTCGTTCATTCGCTTGGATAGCTCSTCATTTAAAAGGAAATAAACATTACAGTGTTGAGAAGAAAATCGTCTCAAACCTCAAAAAATAGTGCAAAAGTTTTTGAAATATCGCCAAAGATTTTGGGTGGTAATTATATTTCGTGCACAATGCCCTAAAGATTAAAATAATATCGAAACTAGCAGTCTCTCTATAAAGGGCCCATTCATATCTTCAATAATCATGGTGCTGCTTTTCATGGTATGGTTTATGGCCAATACATCATTTTGCAGATACCATGAATAGAGATCCTGGAGAACACGATACTGCCATATCCTAAAAGATATATGCCACTAATATGGACATTTAGCAGGATAGCGATCCTAAACATATTTCGACTGGTTCCAGGACGGGTTACTTCTCTTAATTGACCAAGTCAGCCAATCGACTTGAATCCTATTAAAAACCTTTGGAGGTAGCTGAAACAGTGGATTGGGAGCAATCGTTCCAAAATAAGGTCCAGTTATGGAATTTTGTTGAAAAAGACTGGTGTGAGACTTCAATTGACACGTGTCGCAAATTTATTTCTAGCATGCCAAAGCTAGTTTCAAAAATATAATAATTGAAAATAATGGAGATAGAAGCAAGCAAAAATCAAATACGGCACGGAAAACTGAAGCTAATGCATTTTGGAAATTTTGGATTCAAATACCGTTCTTTTTGTCAAAACTCTTTACGYCTGCGCCAAAGAGAATACTTGCTAAATAATTCGTTTATATAATTTAGTTTTCATATTTGACTTACTTCAATAAATATATTRTTGATGATTTCGAAGCTTTATCGTTTGTTGCAAATGAGAAAAGCCTTTCACACTGAAAGCTTATTTACTCGTATCATCTTGAGCTAATAAGTTTATACTTCTGGGTGAGTAGAGAGACACAACTATTAAAGAGTTTTTGGAAAGTTGTAGGATATTTACGTTTTGTTAGAGTCCGTAACAGAAATGTTTGTGTAAGTAATAACAGTGGAAAGGGTCGGGTTTTAGATGTAAAAGCCAATAATGTTGTCTTAKGTATAATAAATCTTTATTTATATAAAATTACAAAGACATATTCGGTAACATTTTAAGTGGTATTCACTATTCTCACGAGGTATTTACTTTCTTTCTTGCAAGTAATTTCAATGTAAAACTTTGAGCGCGCTTTATTTAAAACTACTTTTTCAATTTTCCAAAGCGAGGAGAGTCGTAGTGGTAGTGATTTCCCTTGAAATTGTTGATTGCAATTTTTATAGAAATTAACCAATTTAACTTGATTTCTACTTTCTCAAAGGGGAAAGCTGAGATATATAGTTTTTTCCTCCGGGAAGTGTAGATTAAATTTATTGCATTCTTTGTGAAAAGTACGGTGCGTTTAGCCATGCTAGGTAGGTGAAGTTGAGTAAAAATATTTTTATTTTTTTCAGTTGATAATGTGTCTTTTCAGTCGTCGATGACGACGTCTTTTCTAGACGACGAGGTGCAAGTAGCACCCAGTAGCGTCCAGTTTAAATAAACAACTTTATAAATAGCAAATAGGAGTTCTAAAAAATTCTAAAAAGAAATAGACTGACTTCGAAAACGACAATTGCAATACATACGAACAAAGTATAATAAGTTCTATAATCCTAATAACCTGTTATCGATACTTTGCAGCACAACGTTTTCGAAGTTATCATCCGATTCATTTTCACTCTGTCGGTAGGGGTTCTTATAGTATTTTTGCTAGGAGAATTTGGTTATTGTAGCTTTAGTACTTTAGGAGATATGTACATTCAACTTTTTAGAGACGGGGACACGTCCACTTTGTCAACAAATTTTTGCAAACAGATGCCCCCCACGGTGCCAAATTAGAGTTTTATATTTTAATTTAGTCTTTAGTTATGGCGCTTTATATGGTTTTCGGTTAATGGCGGTTAGTGGGTGTGGCTGTGGTCCGATTACGCCCATCTACGAACTCTTTTTTTTTTTTTATCTATGGAACGCGCTTACCAAGTTTCATCAAGATATCTCAATTTCACTTAATTTACAGCGTGTACGGACCGACGGGAGGATAGACAGACAGTACCCTGGATTTCAACACGTCTCGTCATTCTGATGATTTATATATACAGAACTCTATATCTATCTCGATTAGTTTTAGGTGATACGTGCAACCGTTAGGAGAACAAAACTATTATACTCTGTAGCAACTTGTTGCAAGAGTATAAAAACATAGCAAGCTATTAACATAATTTTTGGAAATATATGTTAGGGACTAAATAAAATATGTAAAAAGAAATAAATTTAGACTTTTTTCTTAATTCATTGAGAAATATTTCACAAACCGCTAAAATATTTTCAACTCGGGTTCGGCCGAAGGTCGGATAGGGTGGTATACGGTCGTTTACTCCTTATTATTTAAAATTTGTGAAGGTGCCATTTAGTCATTGTTATATTTCTGAGCAGATCGAGACGAACAGGAACGAGTTACGAATCTTGTAYAAAACAGGGGGCAAAAGCAAAGTTTTGAAACGCAACGTTTTTATAGTTATTCTATACAAATTCTTTTGAGCTCTGATGTCAAATGATTTAGCTCTCTTATTTTCATTAAACGTGTCTGGATTCATGTGAATAATAGTAATCAATATATATATTGTAATAATAGAATATAATAACAGATTCCAACCATTCGATCCAAGTTCAAGTCTTTTACAAGTAAGAATTGTTATAATCGCACATAATGAAAGTTGATATTAAAATTTTYTTGAATTTTTTCTCGACTAACATYAATGGAGGATTACTAACTTTTCTGRGTAAACACTTCATATTAGTTCAAGTCTTCTTCAATATTTTTATACATTTCGAACGACTCAATTTGCCATCGAGTTTAAAAAACAATAATGGAAAAATCCTTAAACAATTTCATTCGAATATTATTTATATTATTTTTATATTTCTCTCTAACTTGCAACTTAAATAAGTAGGGATATAAAATTAAATTAATATATAAATTCATGCCAAGAGTGTTAAAATAACAATGCATTTATCATAAATTTTCTGTGAACTATTCTTCACATAAATTWCAATACAAAGCTTTAAAATTCGAAATGAATTTCACGGTAGATTAACATTGGTATGAACGGGACTTAGTATTTATTTATGAACATTATTTTATTGGAATATTAGATACTAGACATTTTCCAAAAAGGACGTCGGTGCACACTAAGCGTGACTTGTTCGTACCAAGTTCGATTGAGATAGTCGATATTACGGATTTTACTTAATTCTAAAAGAGATTACATCCACTTGTGGATTTCAAAAAATATGAACGCATTTGTAGGAATTTTTAAATTAAGTGTCATCTTTTCTCAAAACTTTAAATGTGTTTTTCTCGAAACGCTATTCAGATTCGGCGGGGAATAATATATTTGATAATTTCGTTTTTTTAAGTCACAATCCTTATAAAGTGTAAATTTTTCCTCGAAATAACGTTTTTTTTTTTTTTTTTGAGATTCGTCATTTTGTCGAAAATTTAGACTAGTCGTTTGATCATTATCAGTACTCTCTACAGTAAAGCAAATCTTCCTCACCGCCAGACATATTTTTTCAGATAAAGGGAATCAAAATTTATAAATGTAATTAATCATTCATTAAAGTACTTTAAATTCTGTAAATGTACTGTTTTTTAGCTACATATTTATTACATATTTTTATCACGTTCAAGTGGATATAACACTTTAAGATTTTCCCCAAAAGAGTGCCGTGGCGACATCCCTTCCCTTAGGGTGCCCGCAGAGTGGACGCTTAAAACCRAGTCGAGCSCATTTTCCCATTTACGCAACTCGCGCAWTTACACTCGAATCGACTTTGAGCGGCCACTCTGCGGGCACCTTTACTAACCCTCTTCCGAGTTAATTATAAATAAATAAAAGCATTTGGGTTGATAAAATTTTTACTTTTATTCCATACCTTTAAATTGGGTATTAAATATTTATGAAGATTGGTTTATAATCATTTTAATTAATTAATAATTAATAGCATTGAGTTTGTGTGAAAAGTTGTTAGAAATAGATGAATTTCAGCATCGCTAACTTCGCGGCATACTCGGCAGGCACAAATTGCCCTGTTTCAATAAACAATAACGAAATGTATCTTAACCGAATCATCCATCGAAGTTGTGAATTTAGTAGATAATTCAATATATTTCAACAACTTTGGTGGTTTACAAGTCAAAAACCAAATATTATTCAATGAGCATTCTGAAACATTATAATTCGTAATTTAGTAATATGTAGTGCATTAATTGTTGTTTTTGTTTACTGTGTCATTACCGCATTAAAAGTGAACTAATGTGGTCGACAACTTAAGTCTACTTGACAACAACTAGTTTCGACAGGTTTTGTGTGTAGATTATCTGCTCTAATCGCGGTTGCCAGACTTGGAACTCCTCTGCCTTTTATTAAAAAATGGCTTCTTATTAACACCACTAATTGCATTTGGGATTGTGGATTATTTTGTTAAATGGACCCACGATTCGATTATGTTTGTTACATTACATGTAATTCGTATTTGTCAAGGGGACAATGAAAAGAGAAGGAATGGAATAGAAATTCCAGCATTAACAGTTTTTCAATGTGGTTATACACTATTTTACTACAATTAAAAAGTGTATTGGCGCGCTAACACAGATTTGTGAGACCGAAGAGAATGATGCTCTCAAAGACAGCGATCATTTTAAGTATACTGGGAAGAGCAAGGTGCAAACATACACAAATACATACATATCTTTGTAGATTCGGTCAAAAATTATCCAAAAAAAAAAAAATTTAACTAATCAAAGATTTCGTATTCAAGTTTTAAATTTAAAAATTCTCTTATGGAGGTACGTATGCAGGTATGTATGAATGCATATTAGTTTTGTGAGCATTGCAGTTGAGTATTTATCATATTTAAGTAAATAAAAAAATAATATTTTCATGCTGATACATGATTTATATGTCGTATAGTATACGTACATGTGAATCATAATAAGCATATCACATTTAATACACCTCAATTGCAATAACAAAATTAGTGAAGAACTCAAAATGTTAACCTTAACTTTTACAGACACTTTAAAATCTAAAGTTCATTTCATACGGGTGGTATATCTAGTACTTTTTGAAATTACTAAAATAATTCACTTCTGCTATTTGAAAYATGTATCAATTGAACAGGCTTCTAAGATTACTTCAGATGCTCATAATGGCAGTGGGAACTTGCTAATCAGATTTTTCATAAAATCATTAAATGTAATATGTGAGAGGGAATAATCTGAGTTGATCTTCAGATAGTTTTATGAAATCTGCTTCAATATGAAGCCATTTATTTAAAATGTCGAATGCCTAAATACAAACTTATGTATTTTATGTATATTATTTAAATTTAAAAAACAAGCAAATTTTCTTTTGTGCCGACTATGCATATGTATCATGTTATATAAATTAAAAATTGGGTCGATGTATTTTTTGAATTGCTGCGAAAACCTTAAAACTTACAAATTGCGTCGAATTCGTTAATTAGTAATTAAATTAAAATCTTTATCTTGTACAGATACTGGACAATAACTAATTTATTTTTTAATCAATTCAAGTTTAAAGGCAAATATGAGGAGTACAATCGGTCAAAAATCTTAAAATTGTAGTTATTGAAATCGAAAAATTGTAATTATTTCGCAATATAACGGGTTGTGAATTTCCTAAAGCACGTAAAAGTTTTCTTGGTTTTGAGTTCGGCAAATTCTCTCAATATAAAAAGTTAACATATGTTTATAATTGTATTTTGTAGCATTTTTTAATKCAGTGCCTTTTAATTTAAAAAAATATTCAGTATATTCGCATGTCGACTTCTTTCAAGAACTTTGGCTGATAAATGATCCTGTAACTAAAGAAATATATRCGCGCTTCCATAAAATGACGTTATATTTGTTGAAATAGTTTAATTATTAATAATTATGAGATGGCTTTTAAAATATTTATCTCTTTCGGATCTCACACCTCTTTTAAATGTTTATGAGAATTTAATTAATATGCAAAAACAAAAAAACAAATTAAACATACCCGTCAACCCATGAGGCTTCCCTTTCTGTAGCTTCTTCGCTTTCTCTGCCTTTGTCATCAGAACCACCGCCACGACGGGATGAATTCTGGTTTCTCCGTTCATCCATGTCCTTATTATTTCTACCAAAATTGCGGCGGTCATCATTCGGTGCACTCCTACCAAATTTCGAGATATTGCCACCACCACCACCATAATTTGGACCATTGCAACCTCTGAAATTAGGGCCATCACCTCGGAAATTCGTTCCATTACCACCGCCGAAATTTTGACCATCATCCCGGAAGTTCGGCCCATAACCACCACCGAAATTTGGGCCGTCATCTCGGAAATTCGGTCCATTACCACCGACGAAATTTGATCCRCCTTGGCCAAATCTATTGAAATTGGGTCCATTTCTATTGAAATTGGGTCTATTCGGACCATTTCCACAATTGCCCCCATCAAAATCAAAATTACCTCCCATTCCTCCGAAATTCGGACCACGATCATTAAAGTTTGGACCATTGCCACCAAAGTTGAGCCGGTTACCACCAAAATTTGGACCCCCAAATTGGGGGCCGTTTCCTCCAAAATTCTGGTTGTTTGCATCGAAGTTTGGACCATCTCCGCGAAAATTGCGCCCATTTCCCCCATAATTTGATCCAAAGTTTGAGCCGTTTCCGACGGGATTATTTGTGTTAGATTTCTTTTGTTGTAATTGCTGCAGCAACATAGGTAACTGCTGAAGAAACTGTGGAGGCGGAGCACAGCTCGGGTCTGCACTTTCCCTGCCCTGAGCTTTAGCCAAGGCCTGAGAAATTTTCTGCATAAAAATAGGGTCTCTTAGAGCATCGCCCAAATTAGGAATGGCATTAGAAATATGRGGATGTATTTGCTGTTCATCTCGTCGAATTTCTCTATGATAATCCTTGCCGCCATCAGTATTATCTTCGTCATCATCGCCAATAGCTGCAGGAGTGATAAAATCTACCGGCTTTTCTACTACCACATCAAATAGWGAAGGTATTTTGTTAATAACCTTTGGTTTTTCTGGTTGTTCTCGTTCCGAATTTTCTTCAGTCGGCACATTTTCAGKGCTTTTCTCTGCGATTCTTAGGGGCTTTTTGTCTTCGTTAGTACTTCCAGCACCATCATCACCTTCTACCAAATCCAGTCCAGGAATTCCCTCCGATTTGCCAAATATATTAGAAATAACTCTGGAAGAATCGGCAATGTTATTTTCTTCCTCTTCCACAAGGGAGATAATTTCGGTTACACAATCATTTGTTAGTTTCGGCGTCTTAAGACTTTCTGTGGGTGCACTGAAGCGACTCTTTCGCTTGCCTAAGATACCAGTAGAACCACTMGTTGACGCGCATTTTTCTACTGGTTCTGATGGCTTTTCATCGCTTAATTGTTCGGTTTCAAGATTGCCCTGTGCATCGCTTATTTCCTCATTACCCGAAATAGTTTGGTTTGAATGTTCTTCTTCTTCTTCATCTTCTTTATTCTGATCATTACTAACGTCTCCGTCTCCGTCTTCGTGTTTCGGGCTCTCATCAGCTTTGCATTCTGCATTCCGTTCATTTGTCAACCCGTCATTACCATCTTGARCTCGCTTTTCCCCTGCATCAGACTTTTTGTCAATTTGTTGTAATTTCCTTAGTCGCATTTGCTCACGTCGTTCCATTATTCTTTGACGTTGCTTTTCGAACTCCTGCTCATAACGGCGATACATCTCACGGTCGGGATGATTAGCATTCGCAAGCTTCCATTGCTCGAATTGTTCTTCCCAACGTTGGAATTGAAGATCAAAACTCTTTTCGTCCAAATCAGGTCGTGGTTGTTTTTGCTCTGTTGTYAAATGATCTGCTTCTGAATCACAATTGCTATGATTCTGACTATTCCGCTCATTTTGGAAATTCTCTTCAGGGTTGAGTTTTCTATTGAAATTACTATTTGGATTTCGATCATTTGAATTTGATCTCCGATTCATATTGTTCTGCCCAAAGTTTCGTTCGTTTGAATTCGATCGTCTATTATAATTATTTGGACCAAAACTTGTTTCATTTGAAGCAGATATATGATTAAAGCTGTCATTTGAGCGGTTATTACGACTATTTCCTCGATTTGAAGAATTGAAATTGTTGTTCATTCCAAAGCTATCTCCATTGTCTCCTTGTCCAAGATTTCGCTCATTTGAAYGAGATCTCGATAAAAATGGATTGTTCGGACCAATATTTTTATTAATGTTGTCAGGTCCCATATTAATGCTATTACGTGGACTAATGTTGAATTCGWTCCTATCTGAGAAACTGTTAAAATTACTTCTATTTGATAAGTTGCGATCATTTGAATTAGATCTTACATTCGAATTTTTATCCTGGGTAAAATTATCTTCGGTATTTTCAATGAAAGTATTATTCAAATCATTATTTCTACCATTATTATCATACCTTTGCCCATAAAATGGACCATTATTTCCAGGCCGTTGTTTGAAATTACCACCAAAGTTCCGCCCATTTGGACCAAATCTTTGATCCATGTTATTATTTCGACTTTGCATCATGTTATTTCCACCAAAACTCCYTTCGTTTCCATCGTTCTGTTCATTATTGTAAAAATTATTGTTTGAATAATTTCTTTGATTTCTATCATTGTTACCAAACTGTTCACTTCTATTACCCTGACGATTTCCGCTCTGATCATTATTTTCATACTGATACCGCTGATTACTAAAATTATCATTATTTCTACGGTTATTATTATTGAACAACTCTTGGAAATTATGACCACTGGAAGTTTGATTACGATTAGCATTCCATTGAGTAGACCCTTGAATCTCATGACGACTCTGAGCAACATTTTCCATTTGATCTTCGTTATTATTTCCACTTATATTATCCTTTTCACTGTCCCAACGATTATTTGCATTTTTATTTATGTTTCGGTTCTCAAATGAAGCATTCATATTATTAACATTTGTAAACTCATATTCATTTAWATTATTTTGATCTTCATTTCTTGCATTCCAGTTATTTTGACCTCTTTCTTGAGAGATGAACTGGTTTCCCGACCGAGTACTACCAAAATTTGTTTCAAAGTTGTTTTTATTTTGATTCCATTGAATTTTGGGTTCATCTTGGTTTTGCTTAATTTCATTACCTTGCTGATTGGAATTAGATATCCATGAGTTTGCACCTTGACCACGAAAATCATTTCGATCAGTAGACGATTGATGTACGTTATTATTGTAGTTGCTACCGCCACCGTGTTGGTTCGAGTTACTATTCGGATTACCAAAAGTTGGCATACTAAGATGTTGTTTCTGCGTAACTTGTGGCATATTAGACATTGGTTGAGGTTGAGAATTCTGTTGTAACTTTGCTACCATTGGAGGCGGTTGTTGAAAATTGGGAATTTGACCAAAGTTAGGAGGTTGCTGATTAAAGCTTGGAGGTGGTTGATTATAATTGAATTGTTGTTGCGGTTGCTGATATGAAGCTGTCCATTGAGGATAATTCATATTTGGGAATTGCCCGATTGGAGGAGGTTGATGTATTGGGGCAGAACCTTGGTTAAGAGGTAAAACTTGGCTCTGGGCCGAATGCGACTGAATTGACACAGGCGGTGGTTGCGTATAGATTTGAGGTGTTCCAGAAATTTTAACGTTTGTTTGTTGTCCATCAGAGGGAGGCGGAGGTGGCGGCTGTTGTATCGACTGTACCTGCAGAGGCTGTGCTGGAACTGGGGCTTGGGGTTGAACCTGTTGGTAGTAGTTATTAAAATTCGTACTTTGTCCTGTTGAGGATGCAGCGGCCATTTCCCTTTTATACTAAGTTCGAAATATAAAATATTTTATAATATAACTTACAATATAAATTATTCTTTATATTACCTGTTCACCGTACTGGGCGTGCCACTTTGCGTATTCTTGTTGATAAGCTTGCCACTGCTGCCAGTGTTGTTGTAAGGCATATTGTTGTTCCGGTGTCAAAGCGGCATACTGAGCTTCAGTATACTGCCCATATGGTCCACTTGGAGTTGATGCTTGAACAGTAGCGCTTGTGGTAGACACACTACTAGGTAACATTGGTCCTATAATTGGTGCTGTGTTCCCAGTTGTTTGTTCCGTTGGAGCCGGAGGAGGTGCTGTTGTTGGAGGCGGCGGAGCAACGGAAGGAGGTGGAGGTTGAGGTGGCGGGCATTGTGGTGCCGGTATTGGCGGAATTGGAGCACCAGCCGCGAGTCCAGCCCATTGATTCCACATATCCCTTGATAAAATTATGTTCACTTAACTAGTTAATTATTTCGTTCAAATCAAAGGGTTCTCTGAAAAATTTTTTTTTTTTTTTCACTTTTATGTTTTTCAATGAGTCTACTTTTTATTGGAATCGTTAACTTATTACTTCACTTTTTTGGTAAAACTAATTAGTAAATGTGGACAAAAACAATAGTCACCAATTATTTTGTTGAATAGTCGCCATTTTTACTCCACGAAAAAACTATATATGGAAAAATCACGATAAATTTAATGTTATATATATTAAAAATCGGCTTTTTTTTATCGATTTTAAAGATGACAATACAATACAAACCAAAATKCAGATTATTTTTAAAATGTGATATAAAATCCTCATTAATAATTTATGAAACATAAAAATGTATGTAACGTCTTTATTAATAACTAGTAAATAAATCCCATTGTAATACATTTAAATACTTTAACACTCGAAATAATTGCCCAAAAGAAAAAATTAAATTATTGTAGATAAATAAAGTGGCAACATTTACATGTTTCCACGTGTAGAGAATAAAATAAATGAAATCACAAATATACCAGAGATAAAAATATACAATGGCCGAAAAGAAAGAAAAKATTGGATATTTAGTTGCTGATACTACAGCTTTTATTAATGCAGTTCAGCTTAATGTAAGTATAATTTGGTTATTGTGGGCTATTTAAACGTTTGAATATTTCTACAGGATTATGCTAAAAACGTTTTAACCGTCCCAGATGTTATTAAAGAGGTGCGTAATAAACGTCAGATCCGTCGGCTTTGTGTGTTACCGTTTGATTTGCAAGTACGAGAACCTCGTACTGATAGTATAAAACATTGTGTTGATTTTGCAAAAAAGACTGGKGACTATGCCAGCTTATCTGGCATCGACATTAAGGTTATTTCGTTAACATATGAACTAGAAGTTGATAATGTTGGCTCTGCACATTTACGTACGGAACCTGTTRTGTCAAAAACAATCGCATCTAAAGAAAAGCCTGAAGAGTTTCAAGAGAATGCTAAACTAGCAGGTTGGTATAATCCGGAAGGTGAAGAGGAATCTAGTAGTGACGACAATGATGAATATTCTGAATCTATTAATCATATCAACGACAAAGAAGATGCCGTCAAAAGTTTGATAGAAGATCAAATAAATGACGTAAACGGCAACCAGGGTCKTAATGATGTAACACAAGAAGAACTAGATAAATTCTTTGAAAAATTAAACTGTAATGCTGTTGATAATAACGAAGTTTGCGATTTACTTGTACCAAAAAGCACGGATCTTCTAGATTCACAAATTGTTAGTGACGRTGATTCTAAATCAATTGATGAAATTGACGACACACCAAATCAACACGTTGCACAGAAAACAGATGAGTGTGATAGCATTCAAGGTGGTTGGATTACACCATCTAATATTAAAAAGGTAAAGAAAAGCTTAGAAGGTAAAGTGGAATCTGATGTTGTTCCTGTAGTCGCATGTATGTCAACAGACTATGCACTTCAAAATGTTTTAAAACAAATGAATTTGCAAATTTGTGCGCTTGATGGACGTATAATTAAACATTTACGCACCTATATATTACGATGTTATGCCTGTTTTAAAACAACAAGTATAATGACAAAAGTTTTTTGTCCAAACTGTGGCAATAAAACCTTAAAACGAGTTGCTGTTGCTCTGGATGAAAACGGGAAGCAAGTGGTACGTAGTTTCGATTTCAGTAGATTACTTTTAAACTGTGTATCGCCACCTGAAATGCAAAATAACGTATCATCAAAAAAATTCAAAATTGAGTGTCTTATTGATTACGCTTCACTACTTCAAATTATATACATATTACATTTGTTCAACATTTTCAGGTTCAGCAYTCAGATATAAACTAGTTTTAACCAATATTCATTTTTTTTTACTCATGTTCCATTTTATTTCGTGTTTCATTCATGCCACTGTAAATTTCCGAAAATGTTACGTTATTTGCATTTCAGGTGACGATATATTAAACCTTTTTATGATAAAAATATTTTTTTACCATTTTCTAGATTCACATAAATACACGCCGTCCCCTAACATCTAAATATAAGAATCAAAGCTTACCAAGATTCCAAGGAGGAAAACATTCTCGTAACCCAATACTATTTGAAGACCAGCCTATACCGAGGCAGATGCCATCACGTGTAGCAAAGACYAAGACCAATGCTTTAGATGAAGATTACATTGCCGGATTTTCGCCTTTCGTAATGCGTGACGTAGATTCAAAATCTGCTAGGCTGCGTTCTAAAGGCAACCTTAAGGAATGGGCTAGGAATAATACATTTGAAGAAGATCGGCGAAGAAAACATTACAATAGAGTTTATAAATAGACTTCATTGTTAAAATATACTTTTTTTTTATTTTGCTTGGTAACGGGTTATCACTCTACAATTTTAAACACATATCACAATCGTGATACTCTGGTAAGTTAAGTTGAAACTTTTCCTGGAGCGCGGGTGGCACAAAACGTCCACCTAAATAATGGTATTTTCCTTTAAACATTTTAGCGCATAGTTTAGGTGCCGTTAGGGATATTAGCATATCCGGTTCGAAATCATTTTCTCTTATTTTTCCTTTTTCTACATCCCATCCGCTTGGTATATCAATRCTATTCAAATCAAATTATTAGTTGAGGTCATCAAATAAATGTTTCCATAACATACCTTGCTATAGGAATTTTTGTATTCAGGAGGATCTCTGTAATAGGGACGAATGTTTCTCGCACGGGTGGTTTAAAACTGAAGCCAAATAGTGCATCAACAATTAAGTCGTAGCATTCATTTGTACTTTCAAGAGTGGGACTTGAACGTAGAAACGATATTCCATTGCTCTTGCATTGGTGACTTAGATTTTCATACAGTTGTTTTGCAGTGGGTTTTGGATAATAAATKGTTGGTTCGTATTTCATGAAAGATAAATGCCGGGCACAAACTAATCCATCTCCACCATTGTTTCCAGGTCCACAACACACTAACACTCGCTTGAAGCAATCAGCAGGGTAACATTTTGCTATAGCATGGGCACAACTCAATCCAGCCAATTCCATAAGTTGATCTATACTAAATTTGTATTCTTTGAATAGTTCCTCATCAATTTTGACTGCTTCAGTTTGTGTTAAGAATTTCATATTTGGAGACTTTTTGCCGAAGAAAATTCTATATAAATGAACGTGAATACTAATGATTCTGGATACGATCTCTACATGCAGGCTCAATATACTTATTACCGGGTTGTGTAATGAAGTTGCGATAACTTTAACCAATTTCCAGAACTCAGAACTAAACTACAAAAAGAGTGTTTATATAGATGGAAAAACTTAAGTACCATTGTTAACGAGATAGATCATTTTCGAAAATTAATTCTTAATTATTTATTATTATTTATCTCACCCGGTCAAAAAAAAAATATATAGCCGGATTGCTGTCAAAACAAAATAAGACATCGTTTTTCAGGGTTGCACCAAATAAGTCCCTGCATGTTAAGAATATTTAATCTTTTTTTCTATTTGTGGTCTAGTATAGTTTTTTGTTGAAGGTCAAATTTGTCATGAATTGAGACAATTTATTATATATGAGAAATTGTATGGATTTTTTTTTTAAATACTTCTATTAGGTGCAAGTATAGTATAAAGATATGATACACTTTTCTCATTTACTCCTTTTTGAAATCATTTCAGCACCACCGAATCTCAGATATTTGAACACTGGTTGTGTTTTTTTTTTCAAAATGGCGTAAATTGCTAAATTGATAAAACGCAAGAATTTAGAAAAGACAAAAAAGTTGCATCGATTTACATTCAATCTTAGTTATAGTTTTTAACTGTCGCTTGAGTACTGTTAGTAGAAAAATTGTTTTCAAGTTTAAAAATAGAGAAATGCCAATAATAAAAGAAATTTAAATCAAGTATATAACATTTCGGATAGCTGCGTATGCACTAAATGCTGTTAAATGATACGATTATTGGGAGAAAAGTTTGAGATCTCTCAGTGGATTATGAATCAAGTTTCTAACACATCTGAGACGACTAATACCACCATCACATTACTTGATACCAGTGATACCAGTGCCTCATTTTCAATGGGCGGCCGTAGCTCGATTCATAGTAATGGGACTATAGGTAGCARTAATCAAGCTGACCCATCCATCTCCTCTACGCCAACAACAACTCCCGCTCCACAAATGTCAAATAAAGTATTTAACTACAAAGATAACACAGATACTGATTTCGGAAATTCCTTAAAATGTGAGGATATATGTTTAAGTGTATGTCGACATCTCAAGATTTTACCCCCGACTCGACTATTATTTGGGCTACGTGTGATGGACTCTGAAAATGAATGGGCTGCCCCGGGTAAGGAATTGAAACCTGGGGTCCGATACTGTTTCCGCATGAGAATTAAAGTCCCAAATATGGAYACACAATTAAAAAACCTGGATAAACAAGCGTATGAATATTTGTACTGGCAGATTCGTTACGATATATTAAACGAAAAAATTCCGGAAATAAGGAATCCAGAAAAAAAAGATAATGTTATGGGTTTTGCTGTCATGCACATGTGTATCGATTTACAAGCAAAAAGTTCTGAAGCCGAAAGGAAGGAAGGCTATAATCGTGAAATAATTGGGAATATAGAAAATAAATATAAAGAATATCTACCCCAAACGCTTTTAAGAGAGCACAGATATTTTGTTAAATCCAAAATTTGTGCAAAATTCAAGGATGTACGAGAAAAAGACATTTTGTTCACAGAATTTAAATTTTACTATATCGCCGATGTYTGTAAGTTGGCACCAAGTTATTTAATGGAAGTTTATTTTGTCACAGTAGATTATATCCCAAATGTTGATTTGATTTCCGTACATTCACCTGCAATTTGTAATGATGGCAATGGGGATAACAAAACAAGAGTATATGTTAAACTAGACACCCATGATAACTCAGAGCCAGGTCTGAAGATTTCGCTGAAAAAAGAAAAAGTAAGTGTATAGAGCACTTATATATGTATATTTACCTTCAACATTTTATTTCACATTTCTGTAATATATTATGAGATATGAAAAATATTTTTCCTTAATTACTAATCCACTCCTTATCTTTATCAGGCACAGTGGACGCTATTGGCAAAGATTGAGGATATTTTTGCGATATATATCGAGGATAATGTGTGCGCGTGTTTGGAGATAACGGGGCTACCACAAAGTTATTGCATGAGATTTAAATCAAAAGTCGAGTTAGAATCTTTTATTACATACATAGGAGGGTACTTGAGGTACGTTAATTCGATGATGAGAGATTGTAAATTTTTCCAAAATACATTTCTTAGTTTTATAATTTATTTCGTTAATATAATTTTATTTTTAATACTTTCCTCTTAAGGCTAACCTCTAAATGGTTAAAGGATTTGTGTAGCGATTATACAACACCATCATTGAATGAATTGATCGACTTAAAATGCCATGGGCCAATAGGGTATGTTATTTGTTCGCATATACATTTATATGCCATGAATAATGTGACTAATTGTATTTGATTATCACAGTGGAGCATTTTCCTTTGCTAAATTGAGAGAGAAATCAAAAAAAGGCTCAACCTGCCTGATAAGGCAATGTGAGAGAGAATACGACGTGTATTATATCGATATAAATACCCAGACGTAAGTAAATAGCGTAGCTTAACGAATATGTTATAAAATGTTAATTGAAATTTGTAGTAATATCACATTACTTTTTTCYTTCAGGTCAACAAAAGGTAGGTTAGGCGAAAACATAATAACTACTAAAATTACCCTACAAAACAAAAAATGGTTGTTACACGGAAGTGAGGGCCTGAAGGAATTTGAAACTCTAAAAGATTTGAAGACTTCAATATCCCCACAAATGCCTTGGATTCCGCCATCAGAATATGGTAAYACTCGATCCTATTTGCATTTTGAGTTTTTTTTTTTTTAAACTATGTGATATTCGATTATTTAGATTATGCACCACTTCTTTTAATTTGTTTGCCAAAAAATCTACATCCAAARAAGACTGACACTGAATTAAGTGAAGCTGAACTTCGAAGAAGACGAGTTCAAATACTTGATCGGAAGCATGACCTCCGATGGTACAAAAGTAAGTTAAGGGGTCAATTATTCAAAAACGTCATGAGTAAAATAATGTTAATACATTTAATAAAGATACGCAGTATGTTTGTGATGACGCTAAAATGATGATAATGCAAGGAGACTGGGTCCAAGAAGGTAGTTGTAAAGACGTTAATGTTATGCTCAAGGTGTTTTTTCCAGAAATCAATCTTAAGGTAAAAAACTTCTTCAATAAAACATTTTATATGCGTACCAAATAAATAAATAATGTTAATTTAATCCTGCATTTATAGGATATCACATGTTTAACTAGTATTTGCAGTCAAATTTTTTCGGCACAATTTCTGAAACTCTATGGTTTGACTTTGACCACTCCTTATACTATGGTAATGGAATATGCGCCTTATGGAAATTTAGATAAGTTTCTGCGCAAACATAAAGATAAAATCTCTTTCCAAATGCTGATATCGATTGTGTTTGATTTGGTCAGAGGAATAGTTTACCTGGTAAAACAAATGAATATTCAATATTTGTCCAAACAATTTCCACCAATATTATTTATTTGTTTCACACACAGAGTGAGAAAGGAATTTATCACGGCTCAATACGCTGTTCCAACATGTACGTAACAAAATTTGATCCTAGATCTCATACCATTGAGACAAAAATTGGTGATCCCGGACTTCGTCGTAGTTATTCAWACGAAGAGTAAGTTAGTTTCCCTTTATATACACATATACGTTTATGCTTAAATTACATAATTTTTATTATTTAGCTTGCCGTGGATACCACAGGAATATTATAATAATCTCAAAGATATCCATGGTGATACGTACGTAGACGCATGGGCTTTCGCAACGACTCTATGGGAGATATTTTCTTATGGAAAATCTCCTTTGGAAGAATTGAATTGTACGGGAAACCCAAAGAAGATTGCCGAAAAACTACAAATGAATCGTTCAAAGAGAGATGGTGGCATTTTACCAAAACCAACTGAAAATCTGGACGATTCGATATATTGCATCATGCTCGATGGTTGGCAGTCGGATGCACACAAACGATTTAATTACATTAAAATCTTTGCAATCATTAATGGTTTCAAAGAAAGGAGAACGGTTAATTACGAGTCAGTTAACATCGATAAATCATTCTATGATAGCGACACTTGTTCTGAAAATAATGAAAATAGCGGAGATGATATTTCATTAAACTCCTGTCCAGGACCATCACCCGCACAAAACCAACGATTTTCACATTTTGATATGTCTTTTAATAGCCCATTCGATGACACTACTTTTGTAATACCGTTTTCGGAGGGAAAAGTAATTGTTGATAAACGAATAGGTGACGGTCATTATGGTATTGTGTATTCAGGCATAATATATTACAAAAAACCCGATAAAGCACCGGAGAAAGTGGCTGTTAAAACATTGAAGCCCGAGATGACGAAGAATATAAAAGATTTTCTGCGCGAAAGTGAAATAATGCGGGTATATAAAACTACAACACCTCTTTTGAAATAGAACATTGATGTAGACACATATATAATTACATTTACAGGGTCTTGAGCAAGAAAATATTGTAAAAATTAAATATTCAATCGAAAAACCGATCTGCATTATAATGGAATTTGTTTCCGGTGGTTCTTTTAACGTTTACCTCAGATCTCAGCGACCGAATTTAACTAACAAAAGGCTTCTTCATTTCGCCCATGATATTGCTAAGGTTTGTAATTGAATAATAATTATAATACTACAACTTCTTCATTACTATCTCATTACTATTGCAGGGTATGAATTATTTGGCGGAAAAGAAAATTATCCATAGAGATTTGGCAACACGAAACATATTGATCGAAAAGGACAGAGTGAAAATATCTGATTTCGGTTTGGCGCAATTAGCAAATTCCGAGGGTTATTATTTTGTACAAAACCAAAGGGATTTACCCATAAAATGGTATACATATAACATTATCCAAAATTCAATATATATATTTAATATCTCTCACAGGTATTCACCAGAATCGATAGCGGAAGATAAGTATTCCGTATACTCTGATGTATGGTCTTTTGGCGTGACTATGTTTGAGACTTTTTCTAGAGGAGATATTCCAAATCTCGCTGGAAATCCAGAGATGAAAGCCGAAGAGTTTCTAGAACGGCTTCAGAAGGGAGAAAGGTACATAT
>NW_017536979.1:1720649-1721610 GCF_001853355.1 Bactrocera latifrons | reverse complement strand
TTGAAATTGTTAGTTATAATTACTCTTTGAGATGATTATTTGCTATGCAGTCGTGCTTTTTTTTTATTTTTACTTTTATTAAGAAGCATTTGGAAAAAATCATGCCCTCTTTTGTAAAAGCGATAAAAACTTATGATTTCTGTTTATCAATAGACAGTTTTATTAGCATTCTTTAAGAACATTATAGTTTATTTAAAATATGATGAAAATTACAAATATTTTATTTTTTATACTAAAAGGATGGGTAATTAGTAATTTAAACTATATATTTGTGAGGTATTCGTTTTATTAGGATGATCCTTCTGCGTTTTTCTTTTTAAGCACTTCCATGACGCCGGCGAAGTTTGCAATTTTCTTTTTCGTAGACTTTGGAGTAGAATTTTGATTTCTCACTCTCATTTGTGGTTGGGTAACATCGTCGCTAAAGTCAAAGTCAGTTTTAGCTGCTGGCCTAAAGGAAAATTTCAATATAGTAACATAATGACTTTGAGTGATAACAGCACACTTACTCTTCTTCAGTATTTGCTGATGCTGTTGGTTCAACTTTGGGAGCTATGGTTTCTGTGTTAATTTGTTGTCGTCCAGGAAATTGCCATTTTAGTTCCGGAATTGTTCCCTTTTCTATCACCATATATAAGTTCTCCAGTTCTTCTGACTCTGGTATTTCGTACTCTTCCCCATTCGAGTTGTAACTCTCTGGGGGATTAATATCTGCGGCTGTCATTTGTATGAAAHCAGTACTGTATGCAATAATTGAAGAGTTGAGCTTATATTATTAAAAAATTTAAAATGTTAGTAAACAAACTAGTTCTCATTTAGAAATACACTGTTGGCGAAATTAAATTTCGGATTAAACATATGTGCTTAAATTTATCGATAAAAATCCCTCAGATGTAAAATGTACTATATACTCGAATCAGGCACCCCAGAAGCGATTGCGAGATATAAAAATTTAAAAAAT
>NW_017536979.1:1718031-1720051 GCF_001853355.1 Bactrocera latifrons | reverse complement strand
ATTCTTTATTAAAATAGCATTCTTAAGTTTTTTATGTAGCGAGTGATAATTTTCTTTGACGCTTGGTTTTGTTGTGTTACAATATAATTTTAATTTATCGAGAAATGGAAGATATAAATTTCTGGATGCTCCTTGGTATTATGACAATTTGTAGATTCGTAAATGGATATGAAAAGGAAATGACAGTATATATAGAAGCTGGCAGAAGAGAATGCTTTTACCATTCCGTACGAAATGGGGAAACTATCGATATAGAATATCAAGTGATTGATGGTGGGCATGGTGACTTAGATATAAGCTTTTCACTTCTGGATCCGATAGGATTAGTAATAGTAAGCGACTACAAAAAACCGGAAAACATACATCGTCATGAGGCAAATAAAGATGGAGATTATCGCTTTTGTTTTGATAACGCTTTCAGTACTTATAATCGAAAAACTGTGTTCTTTGAACTTATCATTGAGCAAGAAGGACAGTCAGCTTTTGATAACGACTGGGATAATGCTTCCACTTCTAAAACACCGGAGGAATTATATGATATTCAAGTTCATGAAATCTTAGAATATGTTGGACGCGTTCACATGCAAATAGCGAAAGCTCATCAAATATTAAATATGTTACGATCAACAGAGGCACGAGATCGTAATCTGGCGGAGGCTAATTACTCTAAAGTAAATAAATGGTCACTTTTTCAAATATGTGCTATGATTTCGGTGGGAYTTTTACAAGTATTCATGGTTCGAAGTATATTTGATACAAATACGCGAATGAGCACTTTCTGGAAAAAATTGGGAATGTGATTCACATCCAAACATATCCGGCTTATCAAACGAATGGAATAAAATAATATGGGTGTATGCCTCTACGAGAAATTATCCGCCATTGAAACCAAAGAAAATATTCCAACTTTTACGGAATAACATATACATATGTATGAACAATACTCAGTCTAACTTAATAATACATGGAATGTAAATCTTACTTTAAGGCGATCTAAAAAACACATCAATTCATAAATAATCAACCAGTAGTTGGCTTAGTCTGTCGTAGTAAAATTAAGTTATTGTTAAAAAATTTTCCTGTATAAATAATTGTTGCCATTTTGGTTTTATAGAGAATAGAATATAGAATGAACTAATTTTTTATTACTTCAATTATATATTTGTATGTAATATTATTCTTAAACAACGTTAGTAAGTTTGCCCAACTTTGCGCTGTTCTCGTAGCATTTGAAACGATACGCCAGGGTCTTTGTGTGTACTTCGTGGAAAACGTTTTATTTTCTTTGATTTCTGCTTGCCAGTTGCAACACTTACAGGCAAAATGTTTCGTTTTTGGAAGCTTTTAAATCGATCCACCAACAAACTGGACTCTGGTTTCACATTCCGCAGATTGCCAGCAATGTCTTCTGGCATATTGATATCTATATCTGGATCCACATACTTAAGACGTCCTAACCTTTTAGTTTCGAACTTCTTCTTTAATTCGGCTTTTTTACGGTGCTTTTTTAAAATCTTTAATGCCTCTTCTTCGCCAATGACTTCGGCTTTAATTGACTTTATCCTATGTAAACAAAGAGAACACATTGTACATTTAATCTTTCCGATGGTGAAATTTGTAGTTGTACCTGTTTAAGTCAGCAATTTGCTTTTTCAGTGCTTTCTTTTCATCTTGTTTTTTCTGTAATTCTTTTTGTTGCAATTCTTTCCGCCTTGACCGTTTGCTTTTCTTCTTATTTTCAACGGGTGGATTAATAGTTCTATATTCCCCATCTTCTATAACATCGTTTGCTTCTTCCTCACTTTCATCATCTAAGCCTGAACGCATTTCTTGCAAACGCCGTGTATCACGCTCCTCTGGTGTAACTTTCGAAAACATTTGAGTAGTAACTCGTTTCAAGTGGTTTTCCTCTTTTATGATTTTCTCTTCTCGTTCTACAACTTCTTTAAGCAATGCTTGGTGGTCATCCAATGATGGATTATAACTTAGGCCTGGAGGAGGGGCTGCGAATTTTCTATAA
>NW_017536979.1:1656717-1717966 GCF_001853355.1 Bactrocera latifrons | reverse complement strand
AAAATAATAGTTATAAAATTACTATAGAAGATTTCTATATCATATAAAACATACAATTTATCAAACCTAAAATGTATTACCTACTTTGCTTTTGTTGTGCGATGACGTATACTATCGTGAACTTTTATTACTGGTTTACCAACATTCTTTGTTACATGCAGTGCTAATTCTTTGCTTATCCATCCTTTTTCATCCTTTAAACCAGGTATTTTATCTCGGAAATCTTCTTCTGCCCATACGTCTTTTGCTGTTTTGGTTAATTGGTCCTCTTTCTTTAGCTTTTTTTCAAGAGTTTCGTAGTATCGTTCCCTATCTTTGTTTGCTTGGAAATGTCGAGGTTTAGTTGGATTCCGCACCTCTTCTTCGATAATACGTCCACTTTTCTTTTGGCGAACTCGATTCCTTTTATATTAGATTGTTTTATACCATTCTATAAATTTTTCAGATTATAATTTTACCTTTTGACAATCGGATCTTGGACTTTAGATGTGTTGTTTAATGCTTCCAAGGAACGCAATGGTTTTTTAGCATTTAACTTCCGTTTTTGCTTTTCTG
Organism: Bactrocera latifrons; assembly: GCF_001853355.1. Taxonomy (NCBI): domain Eukaryota; kingdom Metazoa; phylum Arthropoda; class Insecta; order Diptera; family Tephritidae; genus Bactrocera; species Bactrocera latifrons. The sequence continues at coordinate 1,717,411 of NW_017536979.1, read as the reverse complement.
TCAGAACGGCCGGTTTGTGTTTCAGTGGTGTAGCATCCACTGTAAACAACTCTTCGTCCTTTTTTTCTGCAAAAGATCTACTCGCAATATTAAAAAAAAAAACAATGTTTATTATTTACGTTAGTCTTTTAATTTAAAAATATTTTACCCAACACGTTCCTCTTGCCGTTGGTCCTCTAAAAATTCTTCCACATCTTTAATATCCGTTTTGCGCCATGCTGATTTGGTTTTCTTTGAAATACGTTTTTTCTTAATGGCAGACATATTTCTTTAAGTTTGCTTAAACTAAATTTGTTTAAATTTTAATTTCTACCGTGAAAACCTTAAAGAAATACACGTGTGTACACGTTCGCTGCAGTAAATGAAGAAATGTCAGATTAATCAATGACAATATACAATTGTTTAATACAGTACGAATAAAAATGAGTAAATTTAAACCGCCAGCTGTTGCACAGATGCACGAAAATATATACATATATTAGACGTTCTCTGTTGTTGTCTTTTCGGAACGATGTACACAAAAGAGAGCTGAGTAATTGTAGAAATTTAAAGATTGAGATTGAAATAAAGTAAAATTAAAACATAAGAGATGTTATTTCAGCACACACATTGTTCATTTAAATTATAGTGTCTGAAATAGTCAAACATGACACTAGCGTTACAATTTTCGTCCCATCAACTCTGAATGAGGTGAAGTTGTCATTCATAATTTTAATAGAACGCGAAAAGCGGAACGTGGCAGAGCCAGAGAACATAAAGATATACATTTATACATTCTCCGACAAAGCATCGTTTACGGCCACAGGTGTTTATTGGGGTCGTATTTATAGTGCTGAAATATTTCAAGTTTGAAGAAATTATCAAGGAAAAATGCGTTTTGCCCAATATATTTGTTTCGCGGCTATTTCCTTAGCCATAGTGCCAGCATGTCTAGGACTTTTGGATGGTATCTATTGCGGCAAGGAAGATTGTTATGATGTCTTGGGTGTAACTCGTCAATCCACCAAATCCGAAATAGGAAAAGCGTATCGATTGTTAGCTCGGAAACACCATCCAGACATGCATCGGGGAGTTGAAGCAAAAGCGGAGGCAGAGATAAAATTCAAATTGGTCGCCACTGCGTATGAAATCCTGCGAGACGATGATTCACGGAGAGATTACGACTATATGTTAGACCACCCAGAGGAATACTATTCACACTATTATCGCTACTATAGAAGACGTGTTGCGCCAAAAGTCGACGTTCGCATCGTCATTGTTGCAACTCTTACAATAGTTTCCATCATTCAGTACTACTCGGGACTACAGCGTTATGATAGCGCTATAAAATATTTGGCAACTGTGCCAAAATATCGAAATCAGGCAATAGAAATTGCCAAAGACGAGATTGAAAAAATAAGTAATCGTAAGGGTAAGAACCGGATGTCAAAGACATATCAACGCGAAGAAATTGAACGCATTGTGCGCAAAGTTATAGAGGAAAAAATGGATGTTAGGGGCGGCTATGCCAAACCTTCAATATATGACATTCTGTGGGTTCAGTTGCTGATTTGCCCATACACCTTGCTTAGTTTCTTAGTTTGGAATGCGAAATGGATTTGGAAATTCACATTAAGGAAGCAGCCGTACGGACGAGATGAAAAGCTTTATTTGATAAGGCGTTATATGAAAATGGGTGAGAATCAATTTAATGGATTAGAAGATAATCAAATTGAAGAATATTTGCGATTAGAGTTGTGGGAAAAAGATAAGTTTGAAGAATGGCATGAAGAGCAGGAAGAGGAGATGAAAAAGAAATTGGCTGAGAATCCACGATACAAATCTTACCGACGATTTATGAAAAACCATGGCCCAGGAAGAATGACATTTGAGGATTAAAAGATCTACGTCTCAAAACCAATTAATACAAATGTCGAACATAAGCTCAAAATTTGCATAAAATATTTATTTTATGTCCAAAATAACAGTAAAGTAGTTTCACAATAATTATGGCTAATATATCAACATCTATTCAAGTTGATCAAGTTTTATTGATTGCGTTTTCAAAATGTCTTTCTTTTTGTCATCGAAATATATTTTAAAATAAAATTTACTGCAAACATAACACATTTGAGAGTTCACATTTCGTATTGCTTTAAAATTGATGCTTAAATAATGATCATCACGATACTTTCCGCAATCTACTGATTGTTCATTGAACTATTGGGGAACCGGTTTATATAAGTGGAATGTAAGCACACTCGCAAGATTATGAAGTTGCTTTAATTATATCCACATGTTCTTATTTGTAGAATAGTCTTATTGACACAATTGTTTTTATTCATATTTGGCACTTTTATACATACAATATTTTTGCCTGTTGAAATTCATCATAAGAAAAGTTTTATAAGACCATTACAATGCTGTCGCTTTGCAAACAATGTTGACGAAATTTGTTTTCCGTGCCAAATAATTTACATATTAATACATATATGTACTTATTTCGTAGCTTTATGTTGTAAAATGATAATTTTTTAAGAGGTCTAATCATTCAATTAATAATTTATTGTTTATTATAATATTACATTATCCATATTATTAATACAAATACTAATAAATACATTGATGAAAAGTTATGGCGGTAGAACTTTATCAGCATATCATTCACCACATGTGGTTTCTACAAGTAAATATTCACCTAGTCCAGCAGGTGAGCGTCTGGTATGAAAGATCTTTGTGTGCCAATATGAAATATATGTTAAAATCAATCCTCCGCGGAAGATACATAAATATATTCCCAAGCAGTTAATTAGTTACACGTTTGAGTTGTTGAGGGTTCAATTAACGGAAATTGTCTTTACGTTAGCGATTTTTTTATAATTTGTATAATGCTACTAGCGACTATGAACGTACTCCCAAAATGTATTCGACATTATTATCATCTTCTAAGTGTTCTTCGTCGATGGTATCTTCCAGTTCCATGGTACAACGGCTTATTTCATCGTCTCCGTTGGTTAAATTTCCACTATCACTTACTAATTCTGTGGTAAAGATGCATTCCTCAAAGGCCACTGTTTTTATTGCAGTAATTCCTTGTTGCTGCGTTGTTTCCGAATCAGATTTCATACTAACTGCAGATTCATTATCATTTATTCGTGTAATTAATGGCATGTTTTCACAGCGTGTATGGTTTTCTAAGTGAGCTAATAGGTATACTTTCTTTGTGAAGCCTCTACCACATCGTGTACATTGGAATTTTTTCTCTCCCGTATGTGTTCGCAAATGTACGGTCAGAACATGTGGATATGCAAAGGACTTATTGCAGGTTGTGCAACGATATGGCCTTTCACCTGTATGTGTACGTTCGTGTTTACTTCGCGACCCAAAGTCGGAAAATCGTCTTTCACAAAAAGAGCAAGGATATGGCTTTTGACCCGTATGCACACGCATATGTCGTCTAAGCTCTACATTCGAAACAAATGCCTTGTCGCAAAGTTCACAACCGAATTGCCGGTCGTTGTTATGTCTGCGCATATGAGCGCTTAATGCGTGTTGGTACTTGTAAATGTTTCCACAGATCTCACAAATCTTGATAGGAGCATGAAACGCTTTGCTTCTATGCGATAACTTTTGAGGACTATTGTACTTTGCCTCAGTCGGAGTGGATAATTTTTTATAACCGAATTTCTTTTTAAATGATAATTCTTTTTCAGCATTAGTTTTTGATTTAATAGAAGATGAAATTATATTATTTTCGCTGTTCGGAAAGTCATCTTCCGTTTGTTTACTTATAAAACCTATACTATCATCCTCGACGCCATCTTCTGAGAATTCTTCTTTTATTTCAGCTTCAAATTTCAATCCATAGTCTGTAGAGTTGATTTCATTTTGAGTCTCCACGTTACTTACTTTTTCTATATTAGATTTTTTATGAATTACTTTAAAATCTTCATTCGCTTCAAGACTTTCTTCCCGAATACAGTTAAAATAATCCGTACTTTCATCTGATTGTTTTTGCTCATCTTCATCAATATATTCAACTATTCCGAAACCCGAAATGGAATCCAAGTCATCTTGAGATTTTTCTACTTCGTTTGGATCAATGTCGTCAGATTGTTCTCCATCTGCTTCAGGAGTATCGGTATATGATTTAATGTCAGAATGAACTCGTTGTATTTTCAAAGAAGTAGGAAGTTTCATTTTGTCACAGTCGACTTCATAACTGACCAAGGACACATCTCCATTTTCTTCTTGTTGTATAGATCTGAAGAGGGAATTAGTGGTTTCACAATTTTTCCGGAATCGCCAAGCAACAGAAAGATCATCCAAACAGCGATTACATATTTTGTTTGAAACTTTAATACTTATATTTGATAAATTTAATCCGGAACATAATGAAATCTTTTCGGCAATTGATAAACTAGACTCTGGCTCCGACTGAGTAGAATTCTCCTTATCCCTAGAGAAGACAGATATCAAATCACCTCCATCGTCTTGAAGGCAAATAATGCAAACGAACTTTAAATCGATCACAACTGCCATGGGTATTTATTTACGATGTTTACTATAAAATTTTGTTAATCCTTTTGTGTAAATCCTTTGTCAAAACAAAACAATAAATTTCTCAAAATTTGACAGACCGACAAAACCTGTCATTTATCATTAACCCGAACGTTACACGATCAAGAAAAAATACATTCACACTCCATTTTCGAACTTGAACGCCGTCTTGACAAAAAAATTTTATAAGCAAGTAGTGAGGCAGGTTGACGACAACGTTAAAACAGCTGAAACACTTTTGCTAATATGAATATTTCGTGTATTTATATCAAAACTATGTATCACAATAAATAGTTATATCCCTTCAACTATTTCTTTCGCGAAAGTTTCAAGAAAGCTGTTTTCATGAAGACGGCATCTTCAAAGTATTACTGATTATTAAGTTGCTTGCAGCCTACGTCAGAACTGAAAAAATATGTAATAAAAAAATATTTTATAGTATTATATCAATAAATTTAGATATGCATAAAAATAAATAACTTAACTCAACCGACTTTAAGCCCCAAAAGGAAATTGAATGCGACTCAGCTTTTACTTTCTACGGAGTTGCACCATGTTCAGACAGAAAATTTAAAGGGATTAAATTACATTGAATAACATTAATTAATCAGCACGTTCTCACTGCCGTTGCAAAGGTGAAAATACAGCGGGTAAAATTTAGAATAGCATCCCCGGACTTCGGGGATAAAATGGGTATCACTGGAAAGGTGACGTTCTCCGGATCACGAAAATATATGTATATAGTTGCCGCTGACTTATAATTTTAAAGGTATTAGCATTTAATGTTGAAAAATTAACAACTTTTACATTGATAATTTGTATATTGTGAATAACTTTTCCACTTATATTATTCACTTTTCACCTTCCACACACTTCACTATAACGTTTCTGTACATTTTTTTTTTTTTAATATTTGTTGTAAATAAAGCTTTGTTTTAATTACTTTATTTTAGTTAAATTCTCTGCATTTGCACAATAAGAAAGGGTTGATATGTGTGATAATATTTACATTCTCTGGTCAAAGCATTAACTTTTTGATATTCAATGACGGCAATAATTATCATGTTAAATGATATGATTATTATTGCTTACTGTAAGAATTATGTTGCATTTATATTAATGATTGTTAGTAGAGAACGGAAATATATTTCTACATTCTCTGTTGGAGACTGATAATAGTGCAGCTGGCAGAAAACGTCAAATCTAGGAATTCTCTGATGTTATTGAAATAAAAGAATCAAAACAAAATAGGCGCAAAGAAATGTCGAATCCTATAGCATTCATAACCGAAAATTTATGTTTATATTTATTAGAAAAACCAAGCCTATTTCCTGATGTAAATATCCCAAAGAAAGCGACCAATTTCATACGCACACATAAAGAAAAATTAAAAGTACAAGGAGAATTTAGCTTTCCTTGTCGTTCAGAACTATGGAATAACTGTTGTAAAGAAACAGGACACAAGCTGCGCTCAATTGCATTTGATATGTTTAAAGATGAAGGAGAAGATGTGTCTATTAATGCGCAAGAAAGATTTCTTAAAACGGCCGCTACCTGGACATTTCCAGTGGAACGGATAAAAATTGATAATGAACGATGCTTTTTATACCTGCAGCGACAATCCGTATTGACAACGTTACTTCAACAGGTTTTGAAAAATGACAACACAAATACCTTTGGGAAGTTGGAAAAAGACCCTAAACAAAGGGCATATTTTAGTCGTATAAACCAAGTCGGAGAAGAAATCGAAGAGCTGTCACTTTATAGGGTTAAACTGTTAGAGGATATCCTCGGTCGGGTTTTTGAATACTCGAAATGGACCATGATAACAGAGGAAGAAATAATGGAAGTAAAACAAGGAAAAGGACAAGGTGTTTTGCAAGTACAAGTAATTAGTACTGCTGGTAAGCCCTCTATAAATACAGTTGTTATTCCTTCAAATATGCTGAGCTCTGCCACCATTCGATGTGGCATAGTTATTGACCCAATTACTGGAAAAATAACAAAGTTGAAAACCAAAGAGTATCTAAGGTAATTTATTGTYTTCACACTAATAAATAACAGGAATAAAAATTTATTCGTTAAAGTTGTCGTTCTAATGATATGTGCTTAATGGCAATGCATAAGTATGGCGTGCGAGTAAAAGACGATACAAGATTTAGTACATTGATGTCTCGATTAGGTGCAGCAGCTGTTACTGTTGACTTAATGGAAGTACGTTTTTCAAGTCCCGTACAAATAATCCGTAGCGGCAAAGGAAGTACAAAAGGTAATAGTAGAAAATATATGAATCAAGGAAATTTATATATTTTGAGTACAATAGGTGCTGCGTTTATTTTGTATAACTCTGCGCGTTTAGAGTCATTGCTTCGCCGTTTTGATGAGAAGGTAGATAATGGTGATTACGAAGGTCTGCCGCCCCTAGATAGTATTGACTTCACTTTGCTCGATGAAGAAGTAAGTGTTATTGTTAATGGCGTATATTTTTATGTTCAATCAATTGGTTAAAGTGGCCAATTGGTTATTAAATTTTCTTTTTAATTTTTAAATAGGAGGAATGGCAACTAGTGTTTTGTTATATATTTGCCTTCCCGAACCTTATTGAAAGTTGTCTGGAACAGATACAAAAAGGAATATGTGCTGTTCATACTATCGTGAGATTCCTTGGCGATTTCGCTGCACTCTTTAGTGTATACTACAGAAGAATTCGAATCTTAACTGTAAGCTTATATTGGGATTATATTATTATTTTTACTTCTCTGTTTCTTTTTATTATTATATGCATATAATTTGAATTGTTTTCATTTTCATTCAATGTACAGCAAGAAACGCGACAGCACTTAATGCCTTACGTGTATGCACGTATATATCTGGTGAAAGCAGTTCGCGAAATTCTTAATAAAGCATTGGCTCTGCTTGATATCGAACCCGTTCATTTTATGTRATCGATTGTTAAAATTTGTGTGTAGGTAATAATAATTTTGTGTAAAATTTATATAAATATATATTTAATAACCCCGGTTTCGTACATACCTAATGCAAGAAAAACTATATTATCAAATATATAAAATACTTATTATTATTTGCGTACAAACACTCTTGGAAAAATACCATAAAATCCGCAAGTAAATTTTTATCTCCAAACATAAGTATGTATACTGGTCCTATGCAAAGAATTTTACAGGTTCGTCTTATAACTACAGTTTACAACCACAGACATATGTACATATGTATGTATCGCTCTTATATCTGTATAACCTCTTGGAGTGCCTTAGTTCCTGAATATTCTATGTAATACATTAAGGTTTGTTTAGTATGCATAAAAATGTTATAAACATCATTGATTTTGGTATGTCACTAAACCTATTATATCTCATCTCTGCTCCTTTCTTTGATTGAATTCGGATATGAAATTTATGTTATCTTTATTACCTTGAAATAATTGTTCCATAAAATGGGTACTACCAATGGAATTCGCTTTCGTTCCTAAACACATGTTATATTGTGAAGCATCGAGCTTAATATCACAATTAATATCGTGGAATATATGTACCAATGTCGGATCGGGGGCGCGGAATATATTAAGATGCCTCATTTTGCGTGCGGCATCATTGTACTGTGTTGGCACTTCGGCAGTATTAACCAGAAAATCATTTCGCCGGTTACCAACCTTAACGATTTTATCTAAGAATTTTACATCTTCTAATCCCCATCCTGTTATATCCTTATCAAAACCGTTTATATCATCATCAAGTATATCTGATTTGTATATGGCGCATATGCCGTAACCAAATTGCCGGAAGTATCCCGATTCATTTGTAATCTCACCAGCTGGTGTATGAGCATATTCAACATTTTCATCTGTCCAACGCCTCTTAGGGTCATATTGGCTGAATACGATCGGTAAATATACATACCGCCCTTGGACTGTGTTGAATCGTATACGATGCAATGTTTCCAATCGAAAAACCATATCCACATCGATGAATAGCATTATGTCATTATCCTGTATATATGATGAACGTGCGGCCACATCCAATGCCACACCCCGTGAAAATTCTTCGTTCCGTTGTATATAGTTAATGYGTTGGTAAATGTGCCGTTGACGTAGTTCCAATAAAAGTTGCAAGTGACCTTGAACGCTTGCAATATCTCCGAATATAACCACTAGTAAATTACAATTTTTATCTTGTTTTATCGCTACACGTTCGTAGTTATCTAAGAATCGCTGGAATGTGGCAAAACGTCCAGCTATTGGCAATACAAAGACGATTTTCGAAGTATCGACAGCGGCGCCAGCTGGCAAACCAGGAAGGGTAAAGTGTTTCGTTATTCTTTTCATGCCGGAGCTCAGCATATTTTTCAAATAGCCTAAAGATAAAATTAATATTAAAATGTTTTCATGTTGATTATGTAAATGCATATACTCACTTTTTTGAACTGTAACATTGTAAAAGTCCTCGTTGAATTCCTTTACAAATGTACCGGTGAATGCGCGCTGTACGTATAAATGACGACGCACTGGTACAGTCATTTTTTTGCCACGGTATCGCTTATAGATCAGTAAGAGGTCCAATATTAAATCTTGACCATGCAATGGATTTACCCTATTATAGCCGTAAAGCAGTTCACGAAACTCTATAACTCGACCCCTTTGTCGGGAATAATTGTTTATGCTCTCCATTACTTCTGTGATGACGTCTTCGAGTCCCTCCCGGAGTGCTGAGTCGATTTTGTGTTTGGGATTCGCATTTTCACTAGAATAGAGGCTTCTTGCAATAAAAGACCATTCGAGTAGGTCGGATGTCGATGAGGGTGTGAATTTCTTCAAATCCGGAGTAATGCCTAAATATTTATATATATTTACATATGTATGTAGCTAACTGTTACGGAAGTCAAAAATGTTTAATTTACCTAAAATGTTGTGATCTTCATAATGTTGATCRCTATTTGTCTCTTCAGGTATTAATTCGATACCGGGTACCAAATACTTGCTGTCACTGGGTATCTCCAAAAAACCCGCCATCCGCTTAATATCCCGATGCAGTTCGAGAGATTCCTGTCGGATCTCCTCTGCCTTAAGACCCTTTAATTATAGAGTGTASTTTGTTATACTTATATAAGTGCACAATCATGAATATAATGTAGAACGAACCTGCACGAATGAATGGAGTCGATACATTAACGGAGCCTGTTTGATCGGATGGAGAGAGATAGCATTGTGGATTTCTTTGCGCTTTAGTTTACCAGTGAATGCATATGGTCCGCTTGAATTGTGTCTCATAATGTATTGCATCTAAGAGAAATATGAACAAATGTAAGTGGAAAGACATTGGGTATACCGGAATCCATAATAAATACCTCGTAATTCCAGGTGCATGGGATGCCAGCAAATTTTTGTACACAACGTCCGATTTCTACATCTTCATGTGTACTGTAGAGGTTCTTCAAGCAAGTTGGTATATGCGGAGCAACTATAATATTAATTTGATCCTTCATTGAAAAGGTTCGTAATATTTTTTTACTCAAATTAAACTGACCTCTGCGTAGGGTTTCGCTACTAAGTATTACACCCGGACCACCCATACAAAAATTTTCATCAAACTCCAACGATAACAAGCCAAATTCCTCACTATTGCCCTTGCCGGCTTGACCTTTCCGAGAAAGAATATTTGTTTAAATTATCGTGTTTGCGCGACGTGTGCCATACTATTACCTATAAACTGTGGCTTAGAACTGTCGATCGAGCGCAGAAAGCGTTCGAGTTTCTCCGGTTCAATGTATACATCGTCATCGGCTCGTATGAACCATTCAAACTTGTCAATATAGTGTTCATACATGTAATAGAGCATCATGAATGATTTCTTCTGCGGTGGATAGCGATCGTCTACGTTCTTCAAACCTATTACCGGCAATTCGTTGGAATGAGAACCTTCTGAACTAAAGAAGGCTATTCTACCAGGCACCTCTTTCCCCCATGTATCATAAACGGCACGCGCACGTCCCTCGATAAAATTCTGCGCTGTCATTACGCCGACGAATACCAGATTCTTCTGTGAGGTTTTAATTGTTTCTTCTTCAGGATTCATACCGATGATTTCGAACGGGCTTTGTTGCCCGTTTGGCTTCATGCTACACCGTTTAACGATTTCTAGCGCGCGATAGTTTTTGAGAACCGTGCCAATACATAGTCCCAACGCGATGCCAAAAAAGGCGAATATCAACGTCTTGCGTTTGGTAACGGAATTCTGCATCAACATTTTGGATGATATGTGGACTATCGTTGCACTAAGTCATCGAAACTGAAAAAGCAAGGAAGTAAGGACGCATAAAAAAATGATTAGGATATCGGTTGGTCGGAATTGGTATTACTTTAAATAACGACCTGAACCCAGATTCTATCCCAATAATATTAATGATATATCCGATAGTGTATTTAAAATTGATTTAAAATTAGCGAGTATATTTCATGATGAATGAGGTTATGTATATGTAAATAAAGCGCTTGAAAGAGTTCCAGCCATTTGTTTACTGGTAATACTTTTGTTGAATAACTGATCAGAAAACGCCCATGGCTCAAGAAATGTTGGGCTAAATAAGCAATGAACTTGAGCTTGCGGTGTCATTTAGTAGGTTASATAGATATTTGATACTGAGGTATTGCACTGCGACCGAGGGTTAGCAGGTTACGACACATGGAAATCTACAAGTAATTGTTTTTCCTTCTTAAATTGTAAATTGTTTTACATCAGCGTAGGGAGAACATTTTTCGTAAATACAATGATCCTTAAATTTTTACTTTTGCCAGGAAGCAGTACTTTCGGCTGGAATGCTAATTGAAAGTGACGTTCAGTTTTTCAAAGGATTTTGTGCATGGAAGGGTTAGCTTCACTAAGTATTTTCCCTATATATACACAAATTAACTTGGGTGCGGTCGAATTTCTTTTTTAACTGTTTCTACAAATGTTCCATGATTCAATATGTGTATGTACATACATATGTATCACCGAAAGTATTTGCTCAAGTACCTGGGTAATTGCAAAATTCTTAAGTGATATTTAGCTCAATTGTGTATTCAGATGTTGCATCTGCACTTTATGTGGATATACAAATGCATTTAAGTACATGGATCTTTATAAGTGCTTGTAGGCAAGGAAATGAATGGGGTTAGTATTTCTCAGTGCCTTTAACATTAATATGTCAACATGAATATCTTCCATACAGTCCAAAGCTAAAACTTTTACACCCGGCGTATGTTAAAATATAAAATTTTTCAGTGTGTAGCTCAACTCGACCACATTGGAATATAATAGCGTCATACCAATGAGTACTTTTTTTGTAGCAATTAATACTTGTATATCTTCATGAAACTAGTATATTCTAAGCCTTTMAATTAATGGGGTATTCTACTCTAGAATTTTGAAAAATTCGTTTTTTTATATATTATACCTTTACCCTTAAGAACATATCCTCCAAATGATTTTTAAAAATTAAAATTATTTTAAGAGCTACAGTTACTTTAGTGACGCAGTACCTAGCCCGGTAGGTAGGTACACTCACTTTTTTAATCGCGTTTTTCTCGAAACTACTTTTTTCCACACGGTACCGGCATCCTTAATCCTTTGTTTTTAATATTTAAAAAATTCAGGAATTTAAAAAAAAAAGCGTAAAAAATGATTTTTTTTTCAGGCAGTCGCCATTTTTAAAAAAAAAAAAAATTTTTCGTGTTCCCTGAAATAGGGACTATCTCCTTACAGATTAAAAATTCCTTTAGATTTTTTCAGACCACCAGGAGAGTCAGGATTAATGTCACCAGGATGCGTAATTTTTTTTCACCTGTCTCAAATCAATTAAACAAATAACTAAAAGACTTTATTTGGAATTAGTTAAACACACATGGATATATGGATTTACGTACGTATTATGGATTATGGAAGGTATACCAATTTATTTGAGCAATCTGCCGCCTTGCACATTTTTTAAACATTAGAAATTTTCAGAAAAGTATACATAAATACGTTACATACAGATTTATGTACATATATGTACATATGTGTGCTTATGTAAGCTCTTATATACAGTCTGGCATACAAAATTTATTTATTCTTTAACTTGTTGAAATATCCAATCTGCATACATACATATGTACATATGGTATACATTTRTATACCCTCAATTTGGTCAAAGGCAGGGCAAGGATGAGTTTGGACTTATTTCTAGCGCTTTGAAACAACATTTATAGTGGATTTCGAAAYTGATATTTGTTTTTGAATCGATGCTTTTTTATTGCAGAATTCTCGATTAAAATAGCAACGCAGTACCGTACATTATACGAATTAATAAACAATTTATATTTCAGTAGAAAAATTAGACAGAGATTCCACCCATGTCTTTTAAGAGCGGCTGATTGTTTTAATTAGATTAGGCTGTCTTGAATGATGAATATTGCCGAACACTGCTTGCTGTTAGGTATTGAATTTTTATGTACTCATATATTTTGGCGATTACCTTAGTTTCCCCCGATTCCAAGAAAGAAAAAACAGRTTTATTGAAGACATTTGATTTATATAGCGAAGAGCTGCATTTTGAAACAAATKAATGTAAACTATCATATTTTTTTACTGTGCATATGTATGTATGAACAGGAATACATACGTCACTGAGGCTATTGGAATTAATTGGCGCGTGGCAGTCGGTAATTCACCCATTTTAGTCGTTGCTCGAGTTTACCTACGGATATAAAGGGGTTCTGATTTTGGGCCAGTAGATGTTGAAATTGCAAAAGCAAATATGTACCTGGTGTTCTAGGTTGAATTTGTTTTATTTGGAAATGACGAAAAATACCCCACTGAAGATTATTTTTCAACCAAACCACAGGGCTGCTGTTTGCACCAACCAACATGGGTGCCAWTTAGAGACCTCTTTGCATATATAATTGATATATTTTAAGCGTAATTTGCCGTAGCTGTTTATTCTGATCAATTTGGGGTTTATTCGGTAGTATGTACATACATACATATGTACATATAACACGTGAAAATGAGATTTCATTACAACACTGTGCTGGATCCGCACTGATGTATTATTGCACACATGTATTTACATGTACATGTTAAATTTATATTGTACATATGTATGTGTATGTGATAACTGATTCTCCTTTTAGGTTACAATTTATTGTTGATAATGCTCTTCGCCGACATTGCTTTCGACGGTGTTATGGTGTTTGGCACTGTTTGCGTTTATTCCWAATATAATTTAAATTATTAAAATATTTGCAAAAATCATTCAATTTCACGCATTTTCATTTATTTGTTATATTTAAAACGCCAATTAACGAAGTTCTTTGCACTTGAACCTTCCACGTTTCTAATTAGCCATCTTGCGTTCTTTGATTTTATATTTTTTTTCTTTTATTATTAGTGCATAAGAAATTTATATTACTTATGGATTACTAAATCTGACAGGAATAAGCATAACCCTACATATAATCAACYGATCGGTTGAGATTTGCCGTCTTGCACTTCGTCAATTGCAAAAACAAATATTATTATTCCAACTACATACAAGTGAGATACAATAAACACAATTCCGAACATGTATTTTTTTCTCGCACATACATATGTACATACCAATACTGAATGTGTATGTGTATTCTTTAGCACAACTCGAGCAACCCGAGGAACCGATACGTTAAAAGCCGCTGAAAATCGTCGTCACACTAAAATGTTGAGACGATTGCAGGCGCAAGCAGTCCGTTACTAAAAAATACGCAACTAGATAGAATATCGCTCAGTAGGTACCGGCGGAATCTCACGCCACTCAAATATAAACATTAATTTAAGATACTTACTGTAAGCCTGAAGACACAATGCAAACAAGAGATACTCTTATAGTGTCTCTGAGAATACTTTCTGTTTGTTGGCGTTTGCGCACTCTTCCGTTGCTGTTTACACCGAACTCTTCCATCATCATTTATTTATGAAATTCGCTTGAGTTCCCGCCGATCAGTTGAGATACTCATGTATCGTGTTTTAATTCTGCATTGATAATTATTGTATGAAATATTTGTAWTAAAGGAATATACATATATAGTTGTACATGAATACATTTATAAATGAGTAACAACATGTCAAGCCCTTCAATTATATGTAATATATTTATACGCACATTCATTTGATATGATTGTAATTAGCTAAAGTTACAGAGACTATCATTACTCTTCAATATCACATTRTAAACACTCACTATTACAAGGTGCTTCATTAAGAATGCCGCACATCGTTTTAAAATGATAACCGAGAAAACATAATTTTGTATATATATATATATATACATATATATATACATATATAAAATTCCACAATTGTATATATTTATACTCATATATTTTTTATATAAATAAATTTTTATTCTATCTAAGATTATGCTAGTATTGTGAAGAGCTTTATTATAACGAGCTTATCAACATTAAATGAAAATTAAAGAATTTTGATGAATATACTTATACTTATCACCAAATTTCCAATGTCAATACGTGAACTTTCCCTCTGGATTTTCGCAGTTGAATCTTTTTTTCATTAGGGCACCTTTTAAATTTAATCATTGTSGAGTTTTTTGGTTCTTAAAAAGGTAAATTGATTTGAATTGTAATTGTATCAAATAGATATGCTTACCTTACTAACCAGTATAGGTCCCATATGAACTGGCATCGAATTGGTTGTGAAAAGTACTTACCTGTGCTAGCTTTGTGATACTTCTCTTACCACTGAATGGTTTGTGCTGGCTGTATAGCCTACTTTTAGGCGTAACCGCGCTAATGTGGGAATGATGTGATATTTACATACATAGGCGGTTCTTTTGTATGGCTATTGCATCAATATGTTACTCATTTTTAACAAAATTTCTTTYAGAAATTTACAAATGTTGTATAATTTATTTTATGATCATGGATAGAATGTAGGTATGAAACTAGTTTAAGATTTAGACGAAGATTAGATAAATGCCTCACTTAGGCCTAGCATATTGATAAATTTCAACATACTGTTAGGTACTATTTAGGCGATGTGGTCCCTATTTGGAAACATGGATTCAAGGGTCTTTATACTGCGTCTTCAGAGTGCTGTGCAGGCAATTAGCGAGTGTTCTGGAGTTTCAGGTTCCTGAAGGTAGTCCCATATTATACAAGAGCTTCTTGAGCTTACAGTGGACAGTGTAAAATGCGGCAACTCTTGGGAGGTTGATTACATATTTAAACCCACTGAGATTATAGCCACCCCCTATTGTGGTTTCAGTGGTTTTGTATGTGTGCTTTTCTGGTACGCAGTGGTCTCGATCCATCTGCGCACCGGTGCTGCCACATTTATTTTCTTCAGTCTTCTTGCTACGCTTCCGTGGGACGTGTTGTCAAAAGCACCTTTGATCTAGGAATACGCGTGATATTATTTCTCGTTCTTCCAGCGAACTATGCATGTCCAAGTCTAGCTTGTACAGTACAGTAATAGTTGATCAGTGTGCTCTTTAAGCATATTGGCTCGCATGCAGAGGTGTAGTTTTTAGTGCCTTCGATCATTTTTCATAATTCACGATTTTTTCTATACTTATTAGTATGGAGGAAGTTAGACTAATTAGCCCAAAGGATTTTGCTAGTGAATATTTCTTCATTTCTACTATGGGTATAAAGATCACCTTCAAGGTACAGGTATCCACGCCACTRCAGGACTATCTACCATCAGCCGAACTAGGTGTGGCAGTAGAACCTGCTCTGCCTGTTATTAAAGTGCTGGAAAGATACCGTCCGCTCCCGGAGATTTGAAATTCGCGAACTAGGCCATAGTCCACTTGATTGAGTTCGCAGTAAAATGGAAAGAAATGGCATGTGTTCGATTATAGGTAAACACCCGCAAGTAGAAGTGCCGTAGCTCTTTCTTCCGCTGCCTCAGTCTTGTGCAGCCCAGCTGCTTCTTGTGTAGAGGTAACATTTTCACATAAGTTAATAACATTTTTGCCGACSTAATCTCCTTATTTTAGGAGATTATGACTCATTTATATTCAGGTCCCCGTGGGTTTCRCTTTATTAAAGAGCTTTCGTTCCTCTTTGTTAAGATCTGAGAGTTTCCTGGACCACCAAGAATAGTTGCGCCTGTTAGTGACCGTCTTTAGGGGCTGCTGCAGTGGTCCGCATCTATGATGGACTCGATTAATTTAATCTATATTTGAAATAAATATATAAGTAATCATGATGATGAGCATTATTCATTACATTAAACGTTATTCTACAGTAAAAAAATAGTTCGAAATTTACTTAGGCCATAATATCACAACAAACAATAACTTCTTTTTCGACTCAGATGAAATACTTATCATAATATGTATAAATAGCCACTTGTTCKCGGCTATGTGTTTGCGTACATATAATTCTTACGAGATAGCGAAATTGACGAAAGAAGTACATCAAGATTAAATTTAAAAGACTAAAACATCGGTGTGTAAAATATTGTTMGATGGCTATAAATTTGTACGATACGAAAGCGATCCCCTAAAATTACATTTAGCAAATACTTTAGATATTACTGTAAAGTCAAATTGTTTTCAATATGGTCTAATGTACGAGTCTTCTTGCATTTATTTCACKAGTCGCAAGATGCCTGGTTAGTTCGTTATCCTCAGCAAGTTTCGATTTTCTCTGGTCCTTCTTCACTGACRTCCTTTCCGATCTCAAAGCTGAGACACATGGGAACTCACCCCTTCAAACGACCAGATGWTTTGGCGGGAATAGAAATAAATAGAAAAAAATAAATCATGGTAGTTTTCTATGTTTCGTGTCTACTTTACGGTGAGTGATCWTATATGTTTACTTAGCAATCTCAAYATTCMTATTGCCGTCGTTTTAATCTTTTACATACAAGCATTTTTCATTCAAAAGTTCATAGCTTAATTCGCGCCCACAGCAGCTAAGTTCGTTTCGATGTTTTCCACTACTTAATTGTGTGCAAAAGGGGCTCGGCTATGACAAATCGTTATCGTTGTTTACAACAAGTCGGCTGAAGTAAAGGTACTGCGAGTGTATGGGTATATGGAATGCTTCTGTGCAGAAATAAATTTTGCAATGCAACATTTGAACGAGTAAATACATAAATATACRCATATGAGCATTTATCGCTGCAATAATTCAATGCTGTGTTATGTGTAATGAATGTTGCTTGTGCGAGAGTGCAAATTTTTCTCGAAGACATACGCTGTTGTAATGCTACCACTATGTCAGAATAAACAACGCACATACTTATTTACTCATTCACATACACATGTATGTGCGCTGAACATTTATTGTTCCAATTAGCATTTTTTATTTACAACTCATTTGTTATTTGCGAATCTGACGCAGCTTTACAGACCGGCTTGGCTGAGTTCTTGATTAGGTTTGTTAATTTAATTTTTCAAATATTATTAAGAATTACTATGAGTGAAACACACACATTTACATGTGTGTGGACATGTGCGCTGCACCATGACAAACGCCTTGTCTTTTATATCGTTTGTAAATTCCTTTCCTGCCAGAGGTGTTAATCAATTTATCATATTTACATCATCATTTTTATTAGCAGCGTTTATAGCTATTAATACATCAATTAATAATTGTTGTCACTTATTTATTTACATATAAATTACAAATAATCGCAGCGGAGTGCTGCATGGCATTTGCATTTTGTATGTATGCAAGGGCTGGCGGTTGTGGAACCGTCTCCTGCACTTGCTTGATAGCACGTTCATCATACGCCGGGGTGTGTTCTCTGAAATACATAGAAATTCAAAAGCAGCTATTTATTATTGTTGTCCCCTAACTTTACTAATATTTCAACCATCCTAAATAGTATGTGGTCAGAAATCAAATTCAAAATTTTATCACAATTTCTAAATGCTCTTTTGCAGACAGGCTATACTATTTATGTATTGTCCTTTCCGTTTCAAAAAGTACTCTATATTCTTTTAGAACATACAGTAGTATTATAAAACATCCTCACTCCCCGCTGCATTCAAAAGCCACGCTGATCGCAGCAGGTGGCGTGAATTTGGTAATATGCAGACTAGTAACTGTTCAGATGGTTATTGAGCTTAAGAGGAAAACTTGGCCATTTATCTCGCTTTTCGCTGTTAATAGTTTTTAGAATTTGCTTACTTTAAACGACTTAATGAACTGAAATTAGTCCACCATTAATGATAATAAATAATATCCATACACAACGCCGCGAAAACGTATGTATTTAATTACAACAAGTGTTAAAGGCATTGCTAATTAGACTTTGCTTTAGTTTGGTCGTTCTACATTTTCATTCGTTGCTAATTAATTGCCTGACAGTTTAATGAGGTAGCACCCATCGATAATTTTATGAAAATAATTGCATTGACTTTTTAAATTACGGTGCCTCGTGGTTCGTATACTTTAACAGAGCGGAATCAAGGTAGAAATTCTTAAAGTACTCAAAATGTCGAATACATTGACCTTTGGACCACTAGTAGGCTTTAATTATATCCTGAATAGGGCAAGTTTACCACGAAGTTTGTAATACCCAGACAAAGTATATACATATATATACATAAGTGATCAGTATGTTGAGCTGAGTCGATTTAGTCATGTTCGTCTGTTTGTCTGTCCGTTTGTATATATACGAACTAGTCCGTCAGTTTTTAAGATATTGTTATGGAATTTTGCAAAAGTCATTTTCTCTTAAAGAAGCTGCTCATCTGTAGGAACTGCCGATATCGGATCACAATAACATATAGATGCCACACAAAATCGGAATCATGTTCTTGTATTAAAAACTTCCACATTTGACAATGTAACTTCACAAAAGTTGGCGCAGGTTATTTTCTAAGATAACAATGGAATATACGAAGAAATTGTTCAAATCGGCTTACTATAGCATATAGCTGCAATAAATGAACGATCGGAATCTAGTGCTTGCACAGGAAACTTCCTCATTTTACGATATATCTTCACGAAATTTGGTATGTGTTATTGTTTATAAAAGTAATATAATATCAGAAGATATTGTTCAGATCCGCTCACTATAGCATATATGTAGCTGCCATACAAACCGAACGATCGTTTCGTTTAGTATGCAGCATTTCCATAGAATTTATTGACTTTATATCATACAATAGTACGTAATGCACTGTAACGGTATTGAAATGGAGAAAAATTTCCACTATCCTCTCCTAGCTCCCATATGCTGAATATGAACATTTCCGTTAGCCTAAGTATATATTTCGGATATTAAAAAAGATATATCAATAAAACTGGATAGTTTTGTGACTAGAAGAAATTTGCTAATCGATAATATATTTACAGACCCTTTATTCGAATATATGTATGTAATTCTGAAAAGTGGGAAGAAACATAGAAGTAGAACACAGAAAAATGACGCTGTTATTACTCATCCACTTATATGTGCAACTATTTTACTAGAACACAATTTGTGGCATGGAATTCTCAACACTCGTAAATTCATTGCAGTCTCTGGCTTGTGGACTAGCAAATGAGTGAATAAATTAATTTTGCACATAAATTGACATTTTTATCTTAAAATGCCATTTAACTAAACACGGCTTGTGGAAAATAATGACAACGCGCAAAAATTATTACCATTAAGTACAATCACCAGTGTTGATTGCGCAGAGTATCTCACTTTGGCAATGGCTTCGTTAACGCTGATGCTGAGACAGAAAAGTGGAGTACGTAGTGAAAATATAAAAAATGTACGCAAATATATATAAATGTATTCAAACCAAACAGAACCATAGGATTGAGATAAAAAATTAAATGACATACAATAAAAGTTATTATCGCAAATATTGACATTGTCACACCTTGTTTACACTCTCGTACGACTTAGACCACAAGCTCACATACACACGCGCACATGCACAAGTCGAAGAACGTAGTAGCTGAGCGCTTTGCTTAATTGATGGCAACCAGCTTGGCGGCSGTTCACTCACCTCCTACTCCCCCTACTCCACTACCGCGAATTTGAAGTTTGCTCGCTGCTGCTGCTGTTTACGCGATCGGGAACCTCCCTCACTTTCGCAAGCCCCGAAGCGTGAAGCGGTGCTCTCGCTAAGCCAATCATAATCTTGACACTGCAAATTTGTCAATACAGCGCACAAAAGCTTTGTTCAGTATGCAGAGTATATTGAAGGTAACATTGTATTCAGCTGTTGACAATAGCGCTGATTACTTGCCAGTAGTGTGATTGTTAGCGGCTAAAAATCAGCAAATGGAAACATTTTTAAACTTTGGTGTTTTAACATTTAAGCAGAGAGAACTTCTAGCAAATTCCAAACTAAGTTATATCCAATCAATACCATGTGTACACCGATAGGCTATTTCTGATAGAATTTATCGTCGCTGCTGATCAAAATCAAATTCAGGCTTATTTGTCACAATTCAAAATGGAACTTTTAGTTAAAAATTTGAAGAAAATTTTTCTGAAAACTAGTTTAAAATCCTTTGTTCAAATAGTTAGATAATGTTATTTCAAATATGTGTACACAATTCGAACTAAGTCGACCCATAACTTGTCGAGAAATCGTGTCCACCGACTTCAAATACACAGTTTCGAGAAATACGCTTTTAAAGGCTGCGCACTTGGCGTAGCTAGTCTCGAGCGCACACGTTCTCACAGCTGTATCTCCGAACTCGAATCAACTTGAAAATTTAGAACAATATTCTAGAGATCTTGTAGATTTTAATAGGATAAACAAAAAAATCGATTTTCAAACTCACTTAACCTCTTAATGAAAAACTAGCGAACCTAAAAAACCCGTTATTATTCATGGAAGGGACGCAAAAATATAAAACGAAACTTCGCTCACTAAAAACTGTAGAAAATCGAATATAAGTCATAATATGACTCTAAAAATTGGAAATTGACACGCATTTTTGAACAATGTGTTAATGTATGGCACTGGATAAAGATAGGATTAGTCCAACGAGTTAGAAAAAAGTCAGTATTTGTGGATTTTTAGCATCGTTATTTTTTTATATTTTATTTCATAATTTTTGTGATTTTATAATATAACTCATTTTGTTTGATTTAATTTTTTTAAATTGTTTTTTTTTTTTTAATTGTTTCAGAAATATACAATTATTTCATTATGCTACTGTGTGTAAAGTATGTATAGGCATTTTGTAAATAAATAATATGTGGAGTTAATAATTGACACAACAGTTGTGCAATGTTCTCAAATTATAATACAATAGTAGAAAGGTACATATTATACATAATTACATATGTACATATGCACAATTTCTTTAGCTTGRTGCTAATACGTATGTCAGTATGTATGTAGGCAAATGTGTATGCAAGTGGTTTGCACAAACAAAACTTAACAATCCACATGCTTTATGATTTTTGATGTTTCTTGTAAACGTCTTTAACCGATAAGCACCAATTTTATTTTTGATAATTTTGCTTACTTTTTATTTTTAATTTTACAATTTTACAAATCAATATAAAACATTTGAATACAATTTTAAAAGCTAAATTTTTTGTGCGTTGTTTTGGTGGTTTTCTTATTATTATAATTGCTATGAATGAATATAGCGCTTTTGAAATGAAAGCGTTTATCCGACGCAACGTTCCAAAGAGTTGAATGAACATTTTCTTCTAACTTTACCGAATGTAAAGCAAGGAAAATATTCACTCAGCGTAAAAATTTATCCTGTTTTCAAATATTTTTGTTTTAGTTTTTATAATTTATATTTTTAAGTATGCTTGCAATTGTGTTTATGATACAAAAGAGTTAAACAGAACTAAAAATAAAGTCACTATTAGCTAAGGCAAAACAACTAAAACTATAACTAAATTTAATTGTTTTTCCTAAAAAAATTCTCAAAAATAATAGAACTAAACTCGAATTCGTTTAAATTAGAAATATAGTTAATAAGAAATAAAAATGTACAATTATGGTAATAATAATAATAAAATATTAATACAGTTATGTGGTGAAAATGCGCAAATGGTCAGTTGTTGTACGAGTAAATATAATAATATTAATGAATGAGTATACATATGTATGTTTTTCATGTTTGGGGGTGTGTATGTTTGAGTGCGCATATATGTATGTATATTAAGTAATGTTGTATGCCTTTTGTGTGCGGTGTGCCTGCATTGGTGCGATTAAGCTTCTATATCAAATGTGTTGGACACACAAGTCATTCTTCCAAAYATAGGTATGCATATGTGTATAATTTTAGGCAAGTCCCATTACAGTTATTAAATGCATCTATCAAGCTGCTCCTGCATAGTTTCCAAGCTGGCGAAATTTCCAGCGCCCGCGCATTGAAAAATACTAAAGTGTGTTTCTAAAATAATTATTTTAGTGTCAAACATTTCAAAGCGCTATCAGTGCCTGGTAGACATTCTATAAACGGTAATACTTACACATATGCATACAAATATATGTTAGATAAAATGTGCCTTCGCAACAGTGTAATTACTATTAGTATTTTATGAATATAAAAACAAATATGTACGAGTATGTATATATAACTTTTTTTTGTAATATTTTTAAAAGTTCTTTTACTTATTCTATGCCATTCAGTCAATCAGTCGAAACGTTTGGGATGTGTTTCTCATTCTTGCACTGTGTCTTTCTCTCTCTATGCCGCCGCCGATCTCTGACTCTCAGTCTACAGCCAACATTGTGCTTAAAATCTTCAATCGGTATTCGATCCGACATTCATAAACTACTTGAAAAGAATTTCGCTTGCAATTCAGAGCTTTTTTAAGATTTTTTTTATGGTCTTTGGAAGAGTGCTTTGAAAAGCTATATATTCTGAATACAATTTTTTTTTACTGAAATCCTACATTTGCTAGAATCCTAAAGCAACTGCACTGGTATTCCTTAGGTATTTTTTATTCTGTACTTTGTAATGGCAGCCGCTACTGGATCGTTGAACTATCTTACTTCTGCTTCTACAACTTCTGCACTACACTTTAGTTTCTACGTCTGATTCTACTTCCATTTGCGTTAACATTTCCATATTTACTGCTGGATTATGATGGTTAAATTTTGCTTTAATCGGGATAATACATTAATTATGTCACTCTTTCTTTTCTTTCTTTTGTTATAAATATTCTTGTTGTTTTTGCTAACCGCCTAGAGGGTAAATCTTCGTTCACCCTCGGATAACCTTGCTTCAGTGCTGCTTTCAAATATGTTCATCGCTTCGTCTTATTCAGTTTCAGTTCTGGTTTAAAAAAGTCACAAAAAACTTGTATTTTCTTCAGAAGAAAACAGCGATTTTGTTTTCCTTTTTACAATGTTATTCGCGCGATTATATAAATATATGTAGGTATTTGTAAATGGTTTCGATTTGAACGCAGCGCTCAGCTGCTATGACCGTTGCTGCCGCTTCGGTTTAAATTTGTTTGCTGCTGCAATCGCTTTGACTGTTGTTGCTGTCGTTCGTCGACGGTGCCAGGTCGATCCTGATGCGCGCGTCGATGGTGGCGGCGTGAGCGTCGACACTGCGTCGAGCAGCACTCGTCAATGGCCGACTCGTTTGCATTCGCACTGCCGGCACCGGGTTTCTCATAGAATTTCCGCTTGGCTGAGATACGGGTCTGCTGGCAGGTAGAGCGTGAGCAACGCTTGCGATCACAATTCACCTTTGAATCCTTTAAGAGAGTAGAATGATTCGTTTTTCAATAAATTGTCTTAAATATGTAGGGTATGAGCACACTTACCTTGCATCGACATTTGATACATTTTTGTTCGCCATGTGATGCTAGAATCGGGTGCCACTCCTGTCCATTCTCGTAAACCTTATTTAACACTTTACAGCCACCTTGGCTGAGGATCTCTTCAGTGGATATTGTCTTATGTGACCCCTGATCCTGCAGTACGTTTGGATTAGAAGGACCGGCTTTGTCACCTCGTGAAGATTTGCTTTCAGGGCATACTTTGCAACAGGCTTTTTTGTCCGGACGGTAGGCGACCTTCTCAGAGCAGGGTAATGGTGGACAGACCATGCGTGGACAACGCACTTCCAGTGTTAATGCATCACAGGTACAGGTGGTGCAGGTGTCGAAGCCGTTTGGTGGTAAAAACGGATGCCAAATGGCACCGGCCAAGTGAAATTGGTCACCTAAACGGCAGCCCCTTACATTCTGCTCSGCAACGCTTTCCGTCTCAATAGCAATACTCTGCGGAAGACACATGGAACAACATTCGCCGTCACGTCGTACAAGCTCTTCGTTGGGTTTGCATTGTATGGTGGGACATTTGATCGGCTCACATGTGGGTTGGCCATGTTGGCAGGCGCACATCTGGCAAACATCATTTGCATTACGCCATTGTTCAGACTCATCATAAAACCGGCCTGAATGGAAGCATTTTGCATCTGCGGCAATAAGATTACTGTCACTATGGTCACCAGGTACATTTGGCACATTGTTATCCGTATGAATGGGAAAACAATGGGATGGCACTTTTGTGGATTTCAATTTGCCGCGTAAAAGTGGCCTACTACTTTCCTTTGTGTGTATTTCCAAGTAGCATACGCTGTTTTCCAATTTGACTAGTTCGTTGGAAGGCATGCCGAGCACGTAACCCTCCATGTAGGAACCAGAGAATTCCTCTAGTAATTTTCGTGTTACCGGTGCACCTATAGCTTCAATTGGCTTTTCTTCGAGGTATATTTGCAAATCCTGCGAAWTCGATTGAAAACCATTTACCGTTATCTCATAGTGTAAGTTACATTCATTATCGATGGCCAACCAAGCCATACCCATGGCGTGCGTTGGTGCAGTCGTGGCATTCTCTACTCGTTTCAATAGAATAGGTTCAGCGGAATCTCGGGCATCTGCAATGGGGCGGGGTACAAAATGGCCGCGTATGAGACTTGGTTCATTCTCAATAGCTATGTTGACTCCTAAGTCACCCTCATACAATGATTCCAGTGCTTTTGGGCCTAATTTGTCGATCGTGCCAATAGCTTGGTTGAAATTGAATGTTGGTGTAAGGTTTTCTAGCATGGTCTTGCGTTTGCCGAGATCTTCCATCAAATTAATTTCGGGTCTATCCTTTGTGCTAATGTTATCTGTTTCGATGTTATATGAAAGAGATCCATCAGTGTTTAGAAATACCCATGCTAAGCCGCTGCTCTTTGTTTTCGATTCTACATTGTGTGGGGTGAGTAAAGTCTGGAAGAGCTCGCAAGTAGTACGTGTGATAATGGACCCTTGTATGCGTAAATGAGGGTTTTTCTTCGATTCTATTGTGAGCAATAATTTACCACGTGACATTAAACGCAACATCGGTATGGATATTGGCGAAGATATTTCCAATACATTAATCTCAGCCGAAGGTTTACGTACTTTTTGAAGTTCGTCTAAAACGATTTCTTTACGATCCGGTGATTCGACTCGTATATTAATGGGGGAATCCAAATATTCATCGGAGCTAAAGACACCATTGAAGACAAGCGTTAAATGTACGGAGGCGGCCGCGCCACTGGTCGTGGACACAATAGCTGTGCCACCAGCCCCATTCATTAGTGTTGCTTTCGTACCTGGTGCGGGTTCCAGCAATGAGCTGAACATTTCCTTCTGTAAGGCGGTGTACAACCCGATCTTTCCACCTAGAGCGAGATCAATCTGATCTTTTCTGCCCCATAGCAAAACAACGTGTAGCCGTTCATCACGCAGGAGTCGCTTGTAATCACGCGGAACACGACGCCATACTCCGCAAATCTTACCAGTGGCATTTTGATACACGCTTTGCATATCAGAAAGAGGCGYCTGCAGTTGATGCTCTTCGAGAATGGTGCCGGCGTCGTTAACAAATTGTATGGTTCGTGGGCGATTATTTTTCGATGAGGTGTAGAAGGAGTAATACAGATTCTTCTTGTGGAACAAGAAGCGACCAGTGGCAACAATATTTTGTGGATTATAAGTGCTTGTCGCATACATGGCCTTCATTTCTTCTCCTTTTAGGAAATGTGATGTTCTGCCGGTGAGTAGAGCAGCGAAATCTGTTGGAAATAAAGAATTTTTTCGAGAATGTTGAATAATACTCGACTGGATTGGGGTAAACACTTACGCTTCATGTTGCGCTCCTCCTCTTCAATGTTTACCGGAGCAGGTACATCCAAAGACACGTCCGTATCTGCAAAGAAAATCGAAGAAAATAATATGAATATGAAACAAACAAAATTCCTCAGGCATTAAGAGATTAGACAAATTATGAAACTGTCAGCAGTTAAATGGAATTGGGATTGTATGGAAGTAGAAACCTTAAAATTTGCAAAGCGAATTCAAAAGKCATCACAAACCAAGTAAAAAGGATAATTTATGTATGAATGGCAAAACGTATAAATAATGTTTCGAGTATTGTGGTATTGTGCGTCTGGTGGGCAGTGCGCCTGCGTGCCAATAGTAGACGGGTGTTTGCTTATGTATGTGTTTGTGATCATTTTGAAAATTRAAGCGATCATAAACCCTTGTCACGTTCGATGCTTAAGCCCAATATTTATCACACAGATAGGGCGCGGGTATTTTGAAAGGGATTTGCGTATGTCTTCATATGTGAGTGTCCGCACACCGACACGTATGCACAATCCGTAAATAGTCGCTACCATAGGAATTTGGAGGAACAATTGGATGAAGAGTTGTGTAGAGCGATCGTGTTGCATGCATTTGCTGCAGGTGAGGAGACGTAGGAGGCGGAAATAGCAGATCTCTCAAATCTTCGAGTTAAGAAGATTTTAAATCGTTTCTGATAATAAACAATAGCACAGCGATCAACGAAGACACCTATGTAACATATACAAAAGCAGACATTCGGGCATTGCGGACAAAAGCCGATTTGTGGGCATTAAAGGTTACCAACTGGCCCATTGTTGAAGCGAGAAACTATTTGCTTATTGCATGTTCGACACGGATTTGTACAAATGTACTATATGTATGTATGCACAAAGAGATCTACTGCATAAATAGCTGAAAGCATTTAGGAAGACTGTAGACATTCTTCCAATTGCCGTCTTGTTCCCTCTTCGCCGGCTGACCTCAATGAAAGGAAGGAAGCCCATAGCTCGCAACGGCAGGTAAACAAGTGGAGGAAATTAGTGCGGTTATTGTGTGTAATTTGGTGCGCAACGTGACGCCCAGCGGCTTCCAAAAGCAATGAAATAGCAGGAAAYCGCCGTCGAGGCTTCAGCCGAAGCGGGAAATACTTGAATGAGCACAGCGTAGACTCAATGATGTGGCATTGCTGTGCGAAGAATAACCAAAATTACAACAATAATATCAACAACAACTGCGGCATTAACCAAATTCCATACACACGATTACTTGCACGTCGCTTTGTCTGCCATTGCGTCTGCCACACCGGCTGGATGTTGGCCCGTTTGCCTCGAGACGTGTTTCGGTGCTGGATGAATTGCAGTGATAGGCAAATAGCTGATCGTGCCGCACACTTAGCACCCGTACTCGTACCCGTACACTTAGGAGTTAAAATATGTAGCATTGAGAATGGCCTGTACATTGGTTTTGGGCTGAACACTGTGGAGCTTATCGCTGATTGCAAATCACGCCGCCAAACAATATCCACGCTGGTAACTGCGTACCGAAATTCTTGCCATTAGCGCAAGAGGTCCTTCAGGTCGGTAGCCTACTGAATGGTTTGACTGGCTGTCTAGTTGAGAGATTGTCTGACGGTGAGTATAGAGGACGTACTTAGCGACGGGCCGTTAACGAACGAGCATTCTCCAATCACCTTTTATTATTCGATACCATAGCATAGCTTGGTGCATTTGTAACGCTTATTTTGGTCTTGTGCTTTGCGTGCAATTGTTATTGTTGTTTATTTGACAGCAAGGTATCAGACATATGACGATTCGAATTCGACGCGGGTAATTTGTGATCRCTCGCGTCGATACGACAATGAGCTGAGCTGAGTTCAGCTGAGAACGGTATTTCAGTGGGTGCCGAAAAGCAACTAGTCGACTTCGCCACAACACAGATACTGGCAAAGCAAAGCGGTATATGCTGCTATCGTGGTTGCCCATGCTGAAGTRGTCAATATGTAGCAGTACTTATGTATGGTTTGCGAATGCTTAAATGCCTTGTGAAGCAAAAATTTTACCAACGACCAATTTTTATGCACTCCATTGACGTTACTGGGCGCGCGATCTTAAACGTCTGATTAAGCGCGCAGCCTTGCGACCCGCAAGCGACAGCCGTGATTGGACAGCCGCGCCAGCAACCTTGTCGGTGGCTCCAGCTATGTGCATGTCGCTTATCGGCTATGCTGTCCCCGGCAATGACTCTGTCCCTCCCTATGTTACCTGCGTTTAAATTGTCGATTCTGAGGAATTCTTTCGTCGGCCTTTTTTTATTTTTTTTGCTTTGCTTATTTTAAGCGGATCTGCTGCCGATGGCCGTTCAGTGCATTGTTATAACTATACGATATGCTGTTTGTAGATTTGTAGTCGACAGTGGTAATGAAGGGCGACAAATCCTTGTATAGCATTTTATTGAACGTGTTGAACGTTGAACAGGAAGGAATACCCATTGAGTTTTTGTTTGATCCTACACTTAATTCTTCGTTACTCGTTCTCCATTCTTAAATCTTTAACTTTATTATTTTTTGTTTTTGTGTTGTTTTTTTTTTGCATGGTGCAGCACTGCTTGTTGTTATATCCCTTTATAGGTAGGCATACATCTTACATTGGACTGCAATCTTTTTTGATTCACATTTTTCGGGTCTTGCTGCGCTCGTCGGTGTTTATGGTCCGATGCGTGTTCATGTTTTTATTTTTATTGTTGTGCTGGCTTTTGCAGTTCCACCGGTCGCAGTTAACAGCACTCTGCTCCGCAACAACTTTGATCTTATCATTTGATCTTAATACCTTTTTCTTCTGAATTTGACAGGCCGACGGTGGACAGCGGCACACAGACAGGCAGAACGGCAAACCTACTTTCGGCGCTGGGTAGTGCAGCACGTTGGTGCGGTTGATTATGGTGRTAAGGTGTTGCTTATTTGTGTAGTGTGGATGGCGCTACCGCCACAACAGCAGTTTAGCCAACCCGACAAGAACGCGGGCAACTCAACGCGTCAAACCAACAATCCGGCGCATTCACGACTTTTTTGATGGGATCAAAGACATTCCTGTGGTCGTGTCAAAGCCGGTGTCATTGCGAGTGTTGCTGTCACTGGTCATATAACTACCGCCGGTGTGAATATTTCTTGCGTCATTTTTTCCACTTTTCGAATTTGTGTTCTACTCTGCGCTGTCTGGCTGTTGCTAAGCTATTTCCCTGTGAATGTGTACCTATTTTTTTCTCAATGGATTTTCGGACTTTTGTTGTTCGCCTTAAGAATAATTTTAATGAAGTTTTTTATGCCAAAATATTAATGAAGCGCTGGTAGATCTTTAAGTCCCCTGGCAGCTCGCAGGTATTCTAACACGTTTTTGAATATCGCTGAGCGCAATAAGACCAATTCCTTTGAGGTTGAGAAATTTACTTTAGTTTAGTGTTTTATTGGGAACACGCACTGTCCTACACCCATGTGATCGCATTTTTATGCGTTTGCATTAATATACTGTGGCATAGAATGCCGTAAGGGTATACATTTATAAAGAAGCAAATTAAATTAATGCAAAGATTCTCACTGAATATCGCTGATTGGTGACAGGTCAGTGATTCAGAGCAGCGCTCCAGGTAGTTGGAACTACAGGCCTAGTTTATGACTTCCTCAAAACGATTCGTTTCATGCTGCCGCAATTTATTGGATTCCAAATGTTTTTGAAACTATTTAGTATATTTCAGTTGCTTGTCTATACTCCATGTGGGTTCAATTTTCGTTCGACTGAAGCCACTGGCTTCACTATCTGGATTTCAAATGTACTTCTTATCTTACATTAGCTATGCCATTAGTATGCGTATCGGTRCGTGTTTATGTGTCTTTTTGTGTCGGCTTCATAGTTTGACGTTTTTTTATTGTTGGACGTGGCGCTCACTGATCGAGCGATCAGATAGTTCAGTTAAAATTTATGTAGTCCATAAGTGTTGCTCACATCAACGCCAAAAGGAATCCGTGAACTCGATCTTAGCAAATGTATTTTTATACGTCGSTGCCGGCAAACATATCTCATATGCTCGCTCCATTTTCGATCAGTTAAGGTTTCGTTTTGGTCTCCACCACTCTCCACACTTGYGTTTCGTTTTATATCCTGATTTTATGATTATTATGGCCCTTGCTTTTGCAGAATTTCGATTTCTTATGTTTTGCATTGGACAGACTAGCATCTAAACATGTTCGTATATGTACTGTATGTATGCGCATGAATTGCCTTTTAAGTCCGATTTCCGCTTTAAATGCGGCACATAAAGTAAGCAACAAGAACTTTTCCGATGTTTGCAGGTTGCTGAGGGGCACAGTGTGTATATGGAAAAACTTTATCAAGGAGCTCTCCACGCTAATTATTAAATAAATCTGTAAACAGATTTCTACATCAAATTGGCTCGCTCTCAATTGGATGGAATGTTAAGGAAACTCGTCAATAAAATTTAACTTAAGGTGCTTCTAATRAAATATTGCCTTCTTTTAATTAAGGAAGATAAGAGGGTGAATGCCAGAAATCAATCATTAACCGTAATATTGCAAAACMACTGTTCATTCTTACAAGCAATTTATTTTGCGACAAAATTGAATTTATGCGAGACTATTTTGAGTGGAATTTATGGCAATTTGCCGCAAATCACTACCAGATGTTTACTATTATCTTGAATTTTGTAAAATGTAAGTACATTTAAGTATGATGTTGTATCATTTAATTATTTTGAAATTAATTTATTAAATATCTATTTACAATTCGATCACAGATAAATGATCAGCTGATTTATTGCAATATTACCACGGAGCRCTCATCTAACCCAATTTGCATTTTTGCCACTTTGGTAAATTAAATGTTATATGTTATATGTAAAAATCTTTTAAATAAAATTTTTACACAGGAAACCCCAGACTTGCTCCACTGCGVCTGCAATTACTGTTTCTGCTCTCTATCTTTATCCGATTTGATTGTCTCTTTATTGATTCTTCCTTTTTTGGTTAATTTTCATTGTATTTGTTGTTGTTGTTGTTATAGCATTTTTGCTTTTGTTGCTCTATGACTTTTTAGTGTTAATTTATCTACCAGTCGATCGAAAATTGTCTTACCGCCCGCTGAGCAGCGAACTTCTTCTTTATCGTTTCGATTATTTAAAACCAAAAACGAAAAGAAAAGAAAGGAAAAAACAACAAAAAGTACATCTGAAGACGGCCCAGTCACAACAGTGTCTTCCTTTTTCGTAGAACAGCTCAATGCGATGGACTGTTAGTCGGTCGTTGTTGTTGTTGCTGTTGTCTTGCGCAGTGTTAGCTTGGCTTGTTGGTTGGTTGGTTAGTTGGCTGGTAGGACATAATGTTAAACAGCTTATGGCAGCGTTCAGTTAAATGAGATAATTTAATAAGCGTTAAAATGCTCGAGTTATGTCATTATAAAAATACCATTAAACTGCATAAATTAACAATGAAACGTGAGCGACGGCGATAACAGCAGAAAGCAGTGACAATAATCTAAACAACAACAACACAACCGCAATGCAAGCATCGGTAATTGAAACAGCGCTTGGCGATGATGATTATAATGACTTTGAGTTGGGAAGCGTGCGTGTTTACGTGCATGTGTGCGTGTGTATGTGATCTTGGCACTCCGGCAGATTCTACGCCACTGCCGTTGATAAGGACGCTGATAAATGTGCGGATATGGCGCTGAAGTTGCAGGTAAAAGTGTTCAAAAATGGGTGCCCGCCAAAGCGTACACACACACACACACACACGTGCATTCACATATGCGCACAATTTGGCATCTATCGACTAACTAAAKAAGGAATTTTGAGGCTTCGTTGCCATCTTCCACTTTATATTTGGATGCTTTCATGTTTGTTGGTGTTGTATTAACCATCATGGCTGGCATTTCGATAAAGGCATAGACAGCGTTTAATTTTTGTGTATGTATGTTTGCATGACTATTTATTGTAATTCCATAGCGTTGTTTAGTAGGATGGAAATTTTTTTATTAATTTTTTTTTTCTTTTTAATGAGGATTTCGTCCTTTGCGTTCGGCCAATCTCGGCTCCCTTTCTTTYATTTTTTACTAAGCATTCCTTTTATATATCTGTGTTTCGTTTCCATGTTATATTGAAATGTTCGTGTAGAAGCCTTCGTATACCGTTCGCCCGTTCATTCCTTGGTTGCCTGTCAAACTCGCCCTGGCATTTCGCCGAAGCAGCAACATTCCTTCTAACCAAAAATGGGCGACTTTAACGAAGCAATTGTGTTGATGATGAAGCGTTAACGCAGTAGCGGCGGCTTCAACTACAATTATGGTAGTGGTAGCCGCCGTAGCAACGCCAGCGAATGAAGTGCATCGTACTTAATTATATTCAGAAGTAATGATAAAAATAAAACTAAAGCAAACAACAGCAAACAAACTATGGCACTAACTATTTATGTAAGCATGCACTTTTGTATATACATATGTATGTGTATTTGTGTAAGTTGTAGGCTAAGCATATGAAATTATTGAGTGATACTCCAACTTGCCGTATATGTGAGGTGCAATTGCGAGTGATGGACTTTAGCTGAATTTTCAAAGAATTAGCAAAAAAAAAAAAAACGTGATGTTAAAAAACGAAGATCAGCGCCGCTAATGCCACGCAGCCGCCACGCAGCCATCACGCTTGTTAAAAACAGGCTGTCGGTCCTACGACGCGGAAGATCCCAATAGCGAGTTTATGAACATTGTTTGCCACAACTTGTCTAAGCATGCGACTGTAAGCGTGCTGGTGTTGTTGTTATTGATGCTAATGCCATTAAAGATGACTGGCGTATATTTGTATGTTTGCCATTGCCATTGCTGTTGTTGTTTCTGTTGTCATGGCGCAAAATACTAAGCATCATTGCTGCAGTTAAATCTGCAATCCATCTTTGGTGAATGTTACGGCGTTTATTATTGCTGCATCAGTGTGACTGCCTGCCAACTTTGGCCAACAAGGACGCGCAGCAGCCGCAGCGGACATTAAATAAGCAACAAGCGTTTAATGGGATGACAACAAGAACAACAACAACAACAACAACAACAACAACAACAACAACAACAACAACAACAACAACAACATGAATAATAAGCTGACTCTTTGCACGTTATTGTTATGGCCATTTACGCCAACGTGTGTTGCTGGTGAAAATTGCTGCATCACTTTGTTGTTGTGGCAGAAAATGGCGAAGCAGTTGGTCGTTGGTGCACAAAGAAATACTAAGGCCCACATGCATGTATGTCAGCGTACACGGAGAAGGTGGGRGCCTACAGTGACAGTTACTTTTTCTTGTGAATGCCTCTTGGATGCTCGGTTGGATGGCGTGGCAGCAGCAGCGCATGCATAAAAAGTGAAAATTTCAGGCAAAAATTGGTGCTTGGCAGAAACTTGCGCTTGCTGCTAATATTGAATGAGTCGTTGGTGAGGTGGATTTATGTAGTTGAGCAGAAAATGRCTACAAGACGCTGCTAATAGACGCCGCTCTACTGAGATTTGCAAGCGTCTTTGGTAGTGGTCCTTCGCACCTTCCTTGGAGTTGTTCGTGGAAGGTGAGTAATGCGAGTGGCTTCGCAAACTAGCGTAGAACAACTCTAAAGCAACTTTGGAAGCACGGCCCCATATCATTTTTATGTGGCCTCCTACGTGCAATTATTTTGTTACTCAAATCGAGCGCAAACAAACAAGCAGCGGATGCCAGCGTACAATAAACGGGCGAATTGTGTGCAGCTCTGGAGCTTGTGGTGTGCTGCCGAGCACGGTGAGTTTTTCTTTGYATTTGTAGTCTGTTGTTAAACGGAGAATATAAAAAGTGAACTGTTTTACTTTAYCTGGGTGCAGCTGTTCCAACACAACACACCCAGCACGCGTTGCATGCCACAGCGTTCTAGCGCTATTCGTAGAAACTTCTCGACGATTATTGTAATTACGTCTACATACAAACATATATTCATGCTTTTATGTATGAAAGGCATGTAGGTGAAATTGCGCTGGAGAACCAAGTAAAGGTAATCATAATACGAGGTGTGTTCAAAAAGTATCGCGAATTTTGTGTGTTTTCAAAAGTTATTTATTTATTCATGAATATTTATTTTGTCCCCTTCAAAGTAATCCCCATGAGATATTATACACTTGTGCCAACGGTTCTTCCAATCTTCGAAACACTTCAAAAAATAATTTTTTTATATCCTTCAACTCCTCCTTCGATGCCGTCTTTATCTCATCAAGAGAAGCGTAACGTCGTCCTTTCATGGGCCTCTTCAGTTTATGGAACAAGAAAAAGTCACAGGGGGCCAGAACTGGGGAATACGATGGCTGCGGCATCATTAGTGTGTTGTTTTTGGCCAAAAAGTCGCACACAAGCAACGATGTGTGAGCAGGGGCGTTATAGTGGCGCAAAAGCCAATTTTTGTTTTTCMACAAATCCGGGCGTTTCTGGCGGATTGCTTCRCGCAAATTGCGCATAACTTGCAGCTAATATTCCTTATTGACCGTTCTTCTCTGTGGCAAGAACTCATGATGCACCACRCCYCTGCAATCGAAGAAAACTTTCTGCAAAACTTTCGCGATACTTTTTGAACACACCTCGTAAACGATAGAATTAACAGTAAGGCGGGCGACAATTTCGCCAATCAAAGATAAGAGTTAAAAAAAAAAATATGCCATTACACCGGTTTATTGTGAGTGTAACTGAAATAAGCAAATTATTATTTCCAGCAACGAAATTTTGGATATTCCCCCAACTTTATTGACACAAAGCTCAATGAGGGCCGGTAGCGCTGAGAAGCAAGCCGAAAAAAAATAACAAATAAGAGGCACATGCAAGCACATGCGCGCCAACTTGTTTTTAGCATAATGATAAATGAAAAATTACTTAAAGCTGCCAAAGTGCCATCAAAGTATCCGCAATGTAAACGGCGATCACAGCAAACGCAACGATCAAAAGAAAAAATAGCACAAGACATGATGTTGGCAACAGCAATGCTAAGTGGAACACCAGCAAACGACATGAAACCGCAACTGTGGGTGGACTCGGTTATGTGGTTACCACAAATCTGACTCTCTGCCACATTGTCGACGTGTTTGCGACAACATCGACAGCAACAGTAACTGCAAGAGCGAGAGCAAGAGCAGGAGCAGCGCTGACAACGGTGACATAAACAAGCTGAGCAATTTTTGATGAGTGCTTTGGCTTGTTGTGGCAACTACATTTTGCATGTAGCTCCGGATGTCGTTCAAGTTAATCTGCACCCCATGTTGCCACAGCAGCATCTAAGCTTTCTTTTTGTGTGCGTATCGGCGCGTGTGCGCGCACGTTCTCGTTCCTCCTGCCCCTAAGCCTCCCTGTCTGTTAACACTCCTCCGCTCTTACTTCAGCTCACCCTACCGGCGTTAATTTTATTTTATTTTTTTTTAATTATTTCATAAAAATTGCCGAGGATGTTGCCGCCGGAGTGGCCATAGCAAGTCACTGGATCATTGCTGCTTACCGAAAGCAAGAAAAATTACYACAGAACGCAAACTAATGATGTGTTACAATGAGTGCGCAGCATGTTGCATGCCACAACGACACAAACGGACATGGTGCAGGCAAACGGTCGGTCAAACGGCCAGGCGGGCAACGTTTGGGCGCAGCCAACCAGTTTAATTATTAACKTGATGTTGTTGTTGTTGCTGTTGTCGCYGCCGTCGTTGCCGTTGCGGTTAGTGTGCGCGGCGATTCAGGTTGCAGCGGATGTCACATGGTAGAAACATGAATGCGGCACTCAGCCACACCAGGAACCCGGGGGGAGCATAGTTGGGAAGGCAAGCCGAGAGCGGTTGATTTGGTTGCGGCGCACTGCGCCACTAACGGCTGCATTTTATGCCACACAAGTGGCTGCCGACTTGCGATGTTTGCTGTCACTTTGTTTGCGTTCATCGTTGTTGTTGTTATTGTTGTTGCCTTTGCCAATGCCTTATATTTATTTTTAACAGCGCGCTACTTTGGAATTTAGCAGTTCATTATGCGAAGATGTCAAACGCGCACGCAAACACACTCACACACGCACACTCGTGCGCAATTGCATTTGATGGCAAATTTGTTGTGACTTTATGCCGCCATCAATTTGTGCGAAATTTTCGCATCATTTGCAAACATCCACGGAAACTATTTGTGTTGTGCTAAAAGGCAATAAAAGCGTGAAAACACACAACGCGCGTTCTTAGGGTGACTGCAGTTTATTTGCAGAAAGTAATTGTGCTGCAAATGACTTCATGCCAATGGATTGTACTACGCGCGACATGCACAACCGAGTGAATCGCCCAAATATCGGCGCGTCATGAGGCACCGAAATATTGGCAAGATAACAGTTGTACGGTTAGTGCATCGAGTTAATCGTGATAAAAAATTTAAAACATCTTCTAAAAATTGTTTGAATGTATCAATCTATAGTTAATATATTTTTTTAAAAAACCATTACCACAACTAAAAGTAGATAATGMTGTGGTTGTCATAATTTATATCAATAACCAACAAACATTGTTTGTCCTCATAATCTAAAATAAAGCAAATCGTTTTGTGCTCAGACACTGAATTTCCACAAAATTTTTTRTTGAAGTCAAAATTTTGCATAATGAAAATTTTTAGCAAAAATTTTTTTCTCTAACCGAGACGTACATATATACATTATGATATGTTCCAAAAGATATTTTCGAATTATTCTTAGACAGCTCTAAATCTTCAAAGCACACCGTTAATTGCACCCACCACGCATCTGTTGTGTGACACGATTAATCCCTATCATGAGATCGTTCCTCTCCAATCATATGATTCGCTAATCTTTTTCATACTCATAGTATATCACACTTTACATATGTAGGTGTGTATGTGAAAGATGGAATGCAACGGCGATAGAGATTAATTCGAGCGTAACTATTTTGATGAGTAATTTTCGCTGCCTTTGGACAGTTCAATAGCTTCTGTCGTTTATGCCGTTGCTATAGTGTTGTGCTTGGCTCCGTCTATTTAGAATATTCCCATTTGTACATATGTATGTATTTAACCACACACACTGGCACTCGTATATTTGGACGCCCGCATGTTTGCTATTTTGCTATTCAGCTAACTTTRAGCGTCTTAGCGAGTGTTTGGAACACGCCTTCGACTTCTAATTATGAATTCAATTCATGCAGAAAATTAGTCGAGCTGAATCATCGCTTTAATGAAACACACGGCCAGCGTTGCTCCTCGTCGTTGTTGTGGCCATTGTTGATCTTCTCTCTCTGGTTTAGATGCTTTGGCTTTTTTGCCGTCGCACAGATAAAAGCCACGTAATAATATGATTTAAGGCCAAAAATGTTGAAGTTAAAAAACATACGCAGCTAATTCATTTGGAAAAAGTTAGAAAGACAAAAGCCAAAATTGACTAGTGTTAAGTATGACATGAGACATATGGCACTTGAGTTGAGGGATTGGCAAGTGGGTGACTAGACCTCAGCGGTGACTGGTTGTCCGCTTCAGCCATTAGTTGTACTTTGTGTTGTGTGGCATTATTGCGGTGCGATGGTGGGGCTGTGGGGGGATGTGTGACTCGTGAGGTGTACAACTATACGCTAGCAACGTCGCATGCTGCATATGTTGGGCGATTTTTGCTTTTGTTGTTTCTAAATTGTTATATTCCGCTATTTTTTAAATTTTTTTTTTTACTTTTTTTATATTTTTTTATTGTTTTTATTTTATTTATTTTTTTTAATAATGTTACGAAAGGAATATGCGGGCTGGTGTCCATTGTTTCCACAAATTTGTGTGCTTGCCCATGTGAACGCTGCGCGCCGTTGTTACACTAATGTGTTGTTGTTATAAATTAAATTGTGCAAAAATGAAAATCGAGAAAAAAAACATTAAACAAATGTGAGCGCCACCTTAAAACAAAACCAGCGACGCCAACTGTTATAAGGCATAACAGCAAGAATCTATTGCGATATATGTACATACATACCAACAGGCGGCAGCAACACACACATACACTACCTTTTAGAGAGCGTGTGCTTTAGTTTTATCTGTACGGCCAACAATAATTGTTGGCTAATTTTTTCATAAACAAATSTATTTTAATTTTTATCTTGTTTTTGGTGTTTGTTTTTTCCATTCGTGGGCCTATGTTGTAKTCATTTTAGTTTTTAAAAAAATTTCAAAAATAAATACGAACAGATGCGCACGATGGTCATTAAAGTCTATTCTTTACTTAAAGCACACAAAAAACTGCATTAAAAGCACTAAATAAATAAATTAAAAAAAGATAGGGCAACTTGCCAATAAAGGTTACGGAATCATCTGCAAACGGCAACGCTGGAACCGTCAAAGTTCTCAATTCGCGATGGAGAAGMGTCTCAGAGACCCTTTATCATTAAAAATATTTTATTAAATTKATGAACTCAACATTATTTGAAGAAGGTTAAGTATTATATATCAAYACATATAGCATATATGTATATATTCGACCTCGTTCAGTAAATTTATGGCGACAAGAATTGTGGGACTTAATATCTGATTTTTGGAACTAGCACGCTTACTGCCTTCATTGTMTTCAACGCGCGCCAAAGTTTGTGTAATTTTGGCTCAGACACTATCGGAAAATGCCGAAAATACTACGCATATTTGTACAGCAGAACAAATGGACGCCGAGCCGCCGGGAAAATATGTGTTTGACATTCGCCAAGGCAAGAAAAAACGAACGCAATTTATTAAAAAGACTATTCGATGCTCTTTTTGCCTTTGTTTACTTGAAATAATGAAATAACATCAAATAAGAAAAGACAGACAAACTAATAATGGCTAACAACAATTGGCAATTCAATTTATTAGACGCTCTCGTCTCGACGCGACTAACGCTCACTCGCCCTGCCGCTGTTGAATATCTCCGCCACCAATGACAGCCATATTCTATTTTGTTGTTGTTCTGTAGTGATTTTTTCACATTTCGCAAAGCTACAGAAAATTCCGTCACACGAATCAAGCAGATTTTCGCAAATATTATTAATTATTTTATACACACACCCGCATATTTATGTACATCTGTATGTGCATCTATATGTATGTGTATGTAGTTGGGAGTGTGGTTATGTATGTTGGCATAAAAAACAAAATTTTGCACTAAAATATTAACGTGCGCCGTAGTGCCTTAAATTTTGCTGTCAAAGCTCCGAGTTGATATTATTTTGAATTTGTTAATTTTTATTTGCTACGCACATTTGCACAGCCATAAATTTCGATGATATATGAAAACGTATAAACCGTATAAATAATAGTAAAAAACCGAGCACTATGCATAAATATGTAGAGGGGCGCTTAAGGAACACAAACGGCATATGTAAGAATGCTTTGTATAGTATAACYATTGTTTTTGGTGCTGTCGCAACCACTTTGCAACAGCGCTTGCCGCCCAAAGCGCCAATTGGCATATACGACTACATAAGCATGTAGATATGTATGTATCTGTTTAGATAAAAGCACGATGGTAATTGAGTATGTCAAAATATTGACTCGCCGGAATATTCAGAGCGCTGKRAATGAAAGAAAAGCGCCAGCAAAAATGAGCACCAAAAAACAGTGCAGTGTACAAGGGCGGCTATCAGCGGCAAGACAAAGGGTATCACACATATGTGAGTGGGGTGGGGCACACAGTAGCAGACGCTTACAAGTGTTTCTTTCGCTGCGAACGCTTGTTAAATGAGTTGTTTTCGATAATTTCGCTGTCGCCCGATATTATTATTCATTTATTTGTTGCCAGACAAAACGTCCATCAGCTTGTATGTGCGCTGTGATTCATCTTACGTCAGCAGCGGGAGGAGTGAAAGTGCTATTTGAATATGAAAGAAAACAAATCCGTGAAGGTCATCTCACACACAACATATACATATATGTATACCCATATACAATGTTACATAGCGACGGGCGGCATCGCGCAAAGCAATGCGAAGGCCCAAAATAATGTTTTATTTTATTAAATACACATTCATTTTTAAAACAGAAGCTGTTAGTCTACAATATTATATAAATAACCGATATATATATATTATATACGAAAATCTGCTAATTTTGTCTCACACACTGAGAAGTCCTCAGAGGTGAAGCTTTCACTATAGCACTCAATGCTGTTTCAACTAAATGAACTTAGGATAGAATGGATTGAATCGTTTTATAAACCAATTGAAATCTCGCACTTACCATTTTTGTCGCCAGGACACGTTTTACAGCATTTGCCAGGCAATTGTACTGGGTCACTGCACAATGTTGGTGGACATTCGTGTTTAATGTTCTTGCATTGCACGCGCACAACAATGCGACGCTTCTTCGGCACCTGRAAGAGAGTAAAATCAAATAAATGAAAAGTTCTTCTTGAAAATTAAATGAGTAACAAAAATTATGTAAAAATACGGCATTTGCAAAAACAGGCTTTGCTACCGGATTTCAACTAACTATTCGACAAATATACAGACATTGGTATGTAAATGTGAGTGTGTATGAAAAGCAGCTSTGGCCAGTAGACTTCTCCCAGCCAATTATTGTAGTTGTGTATTGATGATGCATAATTAAATTGCGAAATTAAAATGCGATAGTCGTAGACAGAACAACTTGTTGCAGAGCACTTCTTTATTGGTGGCGCCAACAAGCGCCAGGCGGTATTTGGCAATGTAACCTTTTTGATGTAAGCATAATTTAATTCGCAGGCTTTTTGTAAACTTGAATTTTAAATGCCCCGCTGCGCTGAAAAACCTTATGAATGAAGGCGCGCTGGTAATAAGGCGCTCTTGCCCCCTGCGCCGCTGTCGCCCTGAGTTGCTTTGTGGAAATATACATCGTATATGTGAACCATGTGTGTTTGTATGGTTGTTGCTTACAATTAGCGCCACTCATCGCCAGCCATTTCAGTCTATCAGCAGGCACTGATCGCTTCTTGTAAAGTACATACTATGTATGTTGTTGCTATTTATGCTATTTAAATTGTATTCCTTTGGTTTTTAATTCATATTACATTTTTTTCATTTAAATTKTTCTTTATATGTCTTCTTTCCTCGCCAGTCGCGCTCATCGGAAGTCTTGTTTAATTAGTTGTAAGATAGCTTTGCTGTTTTAATGGAAGTTTTATCGCCCGAAGCGGTGAGCATCAGTAGCATGAAATTAAGTTCACTTTCGAGTTT
This sequence comes from Bactrocera latifrons, assembly GCF_001853355.1. NCBI lineage: Eukaryota > Metazoa > Arthropoda > Insecta > Diptera > Tephritidae > Bactrocera > Bactrocera latifrons. The sequence continues at coordinate 1,675,541 of NW_017536979.1, read as the reverse complement.
ATACATACATATATTATAAATATTAGACATAAATATTCGTTTGTATTTTGCTTTCATAATTCTTTAGTTTGCTTTTCTTTTCGTAACTCATTTTGCGCTTTTCTCTTTTGGCTTTAATTTTCTGCTCTTGGTTGATACAAAAAGTGTGCCTATTCATAAATACAGGGTGCCCAAATTTAACTGAAGATTCAATTTTGCCGCCATTTCTATATTTATTAATCTCTTCACAGTTGACGAAGTTAAAACATTATTGCGAATATTTTGTACGCATTTTTGGCGGCCCCAAAGCCTTCATTATTTTGGAAATATTGTTCAATCGTGAAGACACCTTGTTTTATAACGTAAAGCTCCAATTTTACTAATCTGAAACTTTTTAGTGTTTACAACACTTTGCTATGCACATAAATATAAAATAATTAAAATCTGGCGTTGATTTTGGGACACCCTTTACAGGCACGTGTATGTTGCTTTCGAACAAATTTTGTTAAATTAGTGTTAACGCTTATTTAAATGCTTTTATGTTTAAATTTAGCGAGACAATAAGACATATAATATGTGTGCTTCACGAATATATATATATCTATATATGGGAATTGTGGTTGGCGCCGCTGTTACCAAAATTAATTTACAACTAAAAATAGAGATTTAAATATTCCAATTTCTTTTACATAAATAATTTGTATTTATATATGCGCTGCGATATGTACGCATATCAAACAGCCATTTACACWCTGCTGTAGGCAAGTTTGTGTTAATACATGCATATTTATTCTGAATTTCGTTTCACACAACTCTTAATATCGTGGCTAATTAACTTTTAAACATTTTTTGCTACCAATTTGTGGTTGACAAATTCCCCACCTCGAATTCGTTGCGCTTTAATTTTATAATTTGTTCACAATTCACMGCTTTTTGCTSGGTTGTCTTTGCAATCTGTTGCTGTTGTTGCCTTCTTAGTAAGTTGTCAGGTCAGTTTAGGCGTGTGCACATGCGCATGCGCACGCGTTTCGGCGCGCCGCTGTGCCAACTAGATCGACAGTGCTCACTTAAGCACAATCGAAGGGAGGCAAAAACAGAAATAGCAGCGGTGGCAACTGGCGCCTAACAGCAGCTCCAATATACCCTGACTACAACCCGGCTGTTGGCGCATGCACGCTTTTGCTGTTTTCTTATGTCGTTGTTGTTGAGTATTTTACAAATACTATTGTTGCATTTGTCCTAGGCGTAAAAATGTTGGTGGTGTGACTGCAGCAAATTACAAAGAAAACAATTGTTTAGTTCACGCATTGGCGATTACTTTTTTATCTCCACATCCAAGAGCTAAGTACAGTTGAGTACATGTTCGGTTTGAAAGTGGGGCGTGGATATRCTGTTGTCGCGGCGTTTACTTGCTTTAAATGTCAAGCGGCAACGTGTTGCTCATGCAGATATGTAGACTTTTCCTTTTTTGTTTTATTAAAATATTGCACTCAAGCGTGGCACACGCCGTTGTTTCATTGCATACCGCGATCGCAGTGACTAAAACWGTTTATAATTGTATAAACATATGTAGGTCCGATGGTGGAGACTTCATGTCATAAATACGAATGCAAAATCAAGGCGCTATTATAAACGAGCAAACAGAACAGCTCAGAATTAAAGTCAAATATTATATTAAAGTAACGRCAGATAAATGTCATTTCTATAAGGAGTAGATATCTTATGGGTATGTAGTGTACAAAGAGAAAGCTGCGGCTGCGAAGTTTGTGCTAAACTAGAACAACCACATGCTTTTATGGTGACAATTTATTTATGTTATTTCTTCACAACTTGTGCGAGGTCAATAACAAAAAGTTAGCTGCCAAGCTAGAGGCACCAACCGCCAGCCGACAACCACAAGCCGCAAGTAAATTTTTTTTGTGTGGACTTTATTCATATCAAATTAGCTGCCATTACGATGTCAGTGAGCTTATATAAGCGTGTATGTGCGCTCTGCCACATAGTCATGATATTTCGAAATACCAGATCTCAAACAATAAAAATTATTGAATTTTTGAACTACTAAGACTTAAGTAAGCTTTTTAAAAACAACAATGAATCACTTAATCTGTAAGCAACAGGGCACTTGCGAATTGTCAAAACAGTTTTAGAACAAAGTATGTTTGGAAGTAAATCATTAAATTATACATGAGGCCTGATATACATATGTAGGTATGTATGTGCGTATGTATGGATAAACATATTTGAAAATTCGCAGAGAGAAGAAACTCAACGCCGAATTCCACAAGTCAAAAGTGTTGAGCCAATACCATAGGCCATGGTAAGGCAAAAGGCATATGGTGTTTACATTCCTATCTACGTACAACACATACATGCTTTCAATATCTGTTTATGTGTGTGTGATTGTGTTATATTTGGCATGCGATTTTTCTTCGCTGTTTAACAATCTCTGGCTGTCGTCTGCTGTTTGTTGCTGTCTCAACTGCAAACTTTTCGGTGTGTGAATTTCTATAAATGTTAGATGTGTGTCTATTGTTGTTATTGCTATAGCGGTTGGTCATTTACTACAGACTGTGTCATAGTTTGTCGTCGCTATTTGCAAACATTTTTCATCGTGAAAGGACCTTTAAAATGCGTATCAATCATGTCAACATTGGTCATAAATTTAACAGAAATAAAAAGCAATAAATACACTTAATATTAGACAAAGTCAAGACGTGAGGAAAATGTTACTCATACGCCATGGTGTTGCGGCATCTACTCACTCATGCAAAAGCCGATCGTAGAGGCTTCGGAAAAATTAACGAACCGAAAAACTATTTAAGTATTTTTATAAATTTTAAATGAAATTAAAGTACGAAAGTAATTGCAATTTCGGTGATTCCTAATAAAGCACGTGTCGAATTGTTGCGTAAAAATCAGCAGTTTCTTAATTGGATGCGAAAGCACTTGTTAATATTTGTTAAATCTTCACTTACCGCTACACATTCACATCTGATGCAGTACATGACACCGAATGGTGGACCAAGATCTGCGAACCAGGTGGAGCCGATCTCCCGCACTGTCTTGCCAAACTGACATTCCGAAACTGTAACGAAAGAAGTAAAAATATAACATTAAAGCAATGCCAATAATAAAAATTTAGTTTATTTTTTACAACATTTAAAGATATATATTGTTTTCTTAATAGCGCTTGGCAATAGAAATAAAAGTTAAAGCCGTAAAAACTATTTAAGCTTATATAAGCGAAGCAGCACGTTTATCAATGCGTACATCGCATTCGTTCTTTTGGTTCGTAAGTGATCAGCAAGCAATTTCAATTTAAGCCAATAAGCCGCAATTAACCCAAATCATAGCTCCGCCATACAAATTGCCTTACAAGGCTGAGTCAGCTTGTCGACTCGGCAATATATACAAAAATTGCTTTTGTTTTTACATGTTGTCTGTTTTTTTTGTTTAAATTTGTTTATGCTTTTTTGATTTGATTTCTGCCTCGCCATAGCTTTTTCCTGTAAATTTCAGAGCATATAAAATATTTGCTTGACGTTTTTACATAACTACATGTATTTTATAACAATATATGTATGTGGATAGTTTTGAATTTGTTGCTGCACTCGTGTACGAAAGTTGCTGAAAATTAATTGCTTCCTTTGCTTTGTTGCCAAAGTGGCGCTGGTCGCTTACGGACTATCGCTTGTTACACGGTTGTTAGTGCTTTTGTTGTCTATAGTTTTATTGGTTTCGGCTTTTGGCTTTTTGTCTGTGCGTTCTGCTTTTATTTCAGCTGATTACTGCGTTGTTGCGTTGCGTCGCTGCGCTCTAATCGCGCACTAGCCGAGCAAAATAAATTTCTCAAAATTGCTGGCGTCAGTCAATCAACGTAAACTTGCCACTATTGATATTCGTCGATGATGAGTTGACTGTGCTGCCTTTGTGGCCCTGCATATTTTGCCCCCTTCCTGCACACAACCCACAAACTCAAAATGTGGTCTAGCTTGTGTTGTTTATATTCTCATTTTATATCCCCCCGATTTGATTGATTTTTAGTAGTGCTTTTAATTTTCAATTGAAGTCTTAATTTCATTTCATTCCCAACAACATTCAATTCAGTTCAATTCAATTTGGCACAATTCACTTCGCAATGCTTATGCTATAGCCAGCTTATTACAGACCGGCGACCGAACATCTGACCAGTCGGCTCGTCGTCCGAACAATCAGCCAAGTGGCGATTCGTCATCAATAGCACTTTTCGCTTACAAGTCGGAGGCAGAGCCTCCATGCCATGCCGTCCCTTTTGCTGGTCTATTTTTCATTGTGTTGATTTTTATTTAATTTTTTTTTATGTACGCTTGCTTTTCACTCAGCTATAAACCTCATTTTGCTAACATAAATAAATGAAAAGCGATGCAGCAGACAACCACGCGTAACATATAGTAAATAAGAAAATCTTTTAAATTTAATTAAAGAAATTTACGTCCTCTGTATTTTTATACAATACTTTCTCGCGAAAATCAACCAAAAACTCGGAGAAAATAAGCAAACCGTCGCTCAGACGGTATCACATCAGACGATGAGAAATGCAAACGAAATGATTTTAAATTTAATTAACGATGTATATTTTTGAAAATGTTGAAAAAAAATCGTTGGAAAAATAAATAAAGCAGCGACACACAGACGCGGAAAATTAAAACCTTACACAAGAGCAGAAAAATAAAAAAAGGGTGGAAACAGCAACTAAAAGCAGCACAAATGAAACAGAAATTAATTAAAAATTTCAGGGACACTAGTCGATGATTCGCCTGTTCGAGGAAGAGAGGCGCAGAATGGGTGTCGTCAGCTATGGATAGAGACAGAAATTGATAATGCAAAAGTGAAATCATTCGGAAAGATAAGTGCCTATGAAATATAGCATACTGGTAAGAAATTTTCTATTATAAATTTTAATCGAAGTGCCGACTACCAAATTTAATAGCATTTACCTTAGAGCATGCTTTTAATAACGTGTGCAATTACCTAACGAATAAAATATTAGGACTAATATTAATGAGCAAAATAAAAGTGATTTTAGTAATTCGATTTTACTTTTATTCAGAAAATCATTTCCAATGACTGAAAACTAAAACTAGAAACTAAAATGCCTATGTATATATGTATATGTATATAATAATTCCATTCAACACATTTAAAATCAGTAAATAGTTCAGTGTAATTTTTTTCACAGCCTGAGAAGACCCCTGTTAATTTCCACCGTGGTTTCATGATTGCAGTKCAATCAATCACACGCCGGCGTTGCGCTGTTGCTGTCAACAATCACAACAAACCCGCACGAGCAATCAGACCATTGATTTACACTAAATGACTGGCAATAAAATCCAAATGAGCTGTAAAAATTATCCAAATAATTGTTGGACTGGATGTAAACGAACGTGAGGTGTGGGGTTATAAAAATTCCAGAAATAAGCTGCATGTGCCACACACGAAAAAGGCCAGGCCGAGCCGAAAACAACAACAAAGGCAGAATATAAGAAATAAAATAAAGTCAAATTAATAATAAGAATGAAGCTAGTCGAAATCGGACATTTCAATGGAAAATGAGATGACTTCAAAGAGGACAGCGGGGTGTTGAAGAAACGAAATCGAACAAATGGAAAGCAATCTGTGCTCACACTCCTAAACGAAGGATCGCACACGCCACACTCGTGCATAACAGCAAGAAATATGTATATACATATGTAAATAAAAGAGGAGAGGAGAAGATAGGCTTGTTGGGAAAGTGACGCAGAGCACAGAGCGGCATACGAAGGTGTCAAGGCAACAGCGGAATGCTTGAAATTAAATCATTTGTCTTCTTATTCATACACATTTTTCACAATAAGTATACTTTCATCTTTGGCTGTTTGTTGTTGGCTGACTGGCAGGGTCCCTGAGGTTAAATTTCAACAGCTAATCTTAAAATGGTGTGAAAATCATTTAAGATTACGCCTGGTCCGTCGGTGGTTGGCGCGCATTGTGGTTGTGGCCGAAGTGGATTTGTGTTAAAAAATTTTCGTTTCTTTTATTGTTTTTGTTGTTATCACAATGAATGAAAGAATGTGAGGTGAGAAATCTGTGATGATTAATTGTGGCGAAAAGTGAAAAGGGTGTTGGAATGCTGTGTTGGAAGCGAAACAATACAAGTCTATACAAAGCGGTGAGGCCAAGATAGAAAGAGGGAAATAAATATCACGCGTGGTGCGAGAACAAATCGAAAACTATTTCGCTATTATTTACATTACTTTCCTGTACGTTGCATGATGTCACATTTGAAGCGAAGCAACAATCTTTTACATACATACATACATATGTATCGACAATCTCGAATGGCGCCAAACCGAACCGCTCTAGATCCGCTCAATCGACCGCGCCAAAAAAGATGCAGATGAAACAGCGAAATAAGCACAAAAGTTGGGAGGAAACAGTCATTGGCGGCATTGCGAAACATTTACGTGCAACTTCAATTACCACGCAAGAGCAATAAATCAAAAGAGTGCGCGACGTACCGACTAAATCGGCTGTCGACTCTGGGTTCTCGACTGTCGACTGTCGACTCTTGGACGTCAGAGCTGTTGGCCAGCGGCGCTGCAGCGGCCACACGCCATTACAAATGACAAGCAGGCAAAGTGGGCAAATGTCGATTGAATTGAATTAGAGAATGTAGGAAGTTGTCTGATGGGGCAGCATCAACAACAACAAAATTCAAAACGTGTAAAAAGTAAGAACTGAGAGGCAAAGACCAAAATAGTAAGAGCAAAAGCAACAGCAACGACAACCAAATTGGCAGACAGATAAGTTGCCGGCCCAAAGTGGCAAAAAGTGGGCGCAATTGTTGCTGGCGCATCGCCGCATCGCTAATGTATGTTCAAACGTGTATGCAACTGTGGTTTTGTGCACATAAAACGGCAATAAGCGCTACACTATTTAGGTAGGCTGAATGTGTGTAACAACAACAAAATTACCAAAGTGGCGTCTAGCAGCCGCCAGGCGCACTATGTACACACTGACGCACACGCAATAGCGCGCAAGTCAAATGCAGGCCTTTCTGTTCTAGCCATATTTTGTTTGGCGTTTTTGCGCCTATTTTCCGTTTGCGGCTTTTTCCATTTTTTCGATTCGTTTACTTGACAAGTTTTTTTTTTATTGCCACAACCGTTTGTGGATGCTTGTCGTTTTTATTGTGTGAGCGAGCGTAGGATTTTGTAATTTTCAGAAATAAATTGACAGTTGCCATGGGTGAATTTGGCCTGCGCTCCGCTATTGGCTCATACATTTTATTTATAATCTGTGTCAATACATAAACAATATTTGTAGTGTGGCAGATTGCATCCAACTGGTTGCATAATTATTTATAATTTCCTTTCCTGCCGTCGTATGAAAATATTTTTCTAAACAAATATCTACTTCAAGCGAAAGTCTTTATTCTGTGTTGTATCAAACAAAAATTAATTAAAAAACAACAAACACAATACTTTCTTAACTTTCTTACGCAAGAGCAAGAACATTTTCAGCAATAAGTTTATTAAATTCTGAAGCTCTTAAGAGCCGTAACACTTCATGCCTACTTAGGCTTTCTTCTCAACTTTGTGATGCAGGTAATATATGTATGTATGTAAGTATGTATTTATAATAATTGGCGTAGACGTATGTTAAAATCGCTGTGAGACTGCATATCGTGCTGGAGCGAGCGTAGGAAGTGCTTGATTTTACAAATTACTACCAATGGTGAATGYAAATCTCAATTTGAGCGTGGCGATTAGCCGTAGTCGGCAACACTTCCGGCACGCAAAGACGGAAACTCATTTATTGTGACTGCTTTTTTGATAGTTACTAAATACATACATATGAACATACAATCTAGATTATTATTATATACATATCTGTCTTTACAAAATCCTTTAATACAATGCACAACTTGACACTGACAAATTTCCAAAATTTCCACACGCCAGGCTCATCCATCGGCAACGCAGTCGCTTCATTTCACGGCGCACACTCTGCTTGGGAACACAACCCACCGCACATTCGTTAACGAATAACACAACTTGCCCCGCGATTAGAGTGTTGTCGATCATCGCGAAATGCTGAATGAAATGGCCTACATCGAACGACACACACATACACACAAGAGCACTTGTTCAATAAATAAACAAATTACGCTTTAATCGCAACTGTTGATTTTCACGTACATAAATACATAACTACGTATATGAGTTTGCTGTTTGCTATCATTGCTGCCCATTGTTTCTGCYGCTGTCGCTGCCGACGCTGCTGTTGTCTGCTACATTTCTATTTAGCAAATGAATACACTGGCGRCGGCCTCAAATGCGGGGCACACACCACTTATGGCAGGGAAGGTGGGGCAGSGCGATGGCAATGCGCCCCGTTATTGCTGTTGACAGCARCAATGCGAGCAGGCGTKTGCGAATGTGTGCGCCAGCAGCAACAGCGGCGCCAACAAGTGTCAAGCACTCATTAATGACAGCTGCAAAATAATTACGCAAATAAGAATTAAATGTCAATGTACATACTCGCGGACTTTTCATATATGTATGGGTAAATATGTATGCATGTATATAGAGGTCGACATTTTCGCTGGCATTCCTTATGGTGCTGGTGTGACAGCCTTAGCGCCACTGCTATACACTGCTTATGCCTCTCTTCTTGATTTGCTATCACGCAATTTCATCGCTCTGAGTGTAAGTGCCTGCTAGCTGACTGCCTGACTCGATGTCGGACAGCGGCTGAATGTCATAGACGCGCTTCACTACAATTGACGGTTGATCGATCGCCAGTGATGCACAAGAGTGCGTATACATACACATACATACATATTTATAAAAATGTATTTGTGTATGTGCATATATGTGAGGCGCTGCGACAGCGTTGTTTTTTTTTTTTTACTTTTTTTGACTTATTGGCAAAGCAACARACATCAAATAAAAGTTCATTATTTATTTACAAAAAACACGTGTCAGGTGTACGATGTGTAAATTTGAAAAATGCCTATTTATTTGAACATACCTAAGCCATTTTGCTGTTATGCAAATACAACTAGTTAGTTAAAATTTGAAGCTTGATTGCAGAGAAAAATCACAAAGCCCAAAAATATGCAGATCTACAGACATACATATATATTTTACTCTCTTTAAAAAAATATGTTTCCAATTATTTTTGCGATATTCAGAAAAAAAGTGTATCAATATTATATTTTGTATCCATTTTTTTAATGAATTAATTAAAACATTTAATGTTTTCTTAATTATATCCTGGAATCGTTTAGTTCTTTGATTACTGTTGCATGACTGCATTACCAAGAAAGTAAATAACTTTTTATTCAATTTAATTTGGTATTGACAAAAGACCAGTCAAAACTCAGCTTTGAAAGGCGCCTCCTAAGCGAAATCGCTGTTGACGCCACTAAAATTCAAAACAAATGGCTATTTAATAGCGGCTTAAAGCGCGGCTTCCACTGATCTCCTAAGCGCTGAAAGCCGAACAGACAAACAAACGTACATATTATACAAACTCATAACAATAGAGACGAGGTGGGACGGGTCGACGGAGTATACCGCAGTGGCACATAAATTAACTRCAAAAGTACATGAGTGGAACAAAAGACGGAGAAAACGACCAGCGATTTGCATAAGCAGCGACAAATGCAAATTTTATATACCGCAACAAAAGCAACAAACAAATGACAAAACGTTAAAATTTAAACAAAAATAAATACGCAAGGTGGTGTTGGTGAAGAAAACTCTCAAAGATGTTAGAATTAATTCGACGCAATAGTATCGGGGCCGCGACACACACTCACACATACAAACAATAGGCATACATGCATTTGTGTGTGTGTGGCCAGTTCGGGCGACGAGCGAATAACAATTTCAGCTTGAATAATTTTGTTTGCACTCTGCTTTAAATTTAGACAAATTAGTATTCACGTGCTATTTGCTGATAGCAAAAACACTCATGTGCTTGATTATAATATAGTATGTATGTTCATCTAAATGTCGCACGGGCGTGCAGAGCCATATGTCGCTAACATAAAAGGACGCTGAGGTATGAATCTTATGATGTTTACCAGATGCAGCTTTTGATTGTCGACGAGTTTGCTAAGCGGCCTACAATGCTGCTGGAGCCTAATACGGCATATCAGCCTACTCACACACAGACGAGCACATGGGGGGAGATTGCTTAGTTAGCAACGCTAAGATGATAAGTCAATTGACAATGCTAACGCTCGCCTGTTGTTGTCGTTGCTGGCGTTCACGGTGTTGACATCGCATTTATTATCAGATTAATTCACAGGCGGCGGACAGGAGGTAGCGGTGACCCACAACTGAGGGCTTTTGGTGTTAATTGGCAACAGGTAAGCAGGCAGTAGCTTAACAGGTGAGGAGGTCGTTCGCTGGCATGGAGGCGCCGTGGTGTCGTGGTGTCGAGGCGTTGAAGCGGTAAAAGCGCTTGACTAGCACGCAAATAATACAAAACTATAAATATTCAACATTTCAGTTTTGAAAGCGTTGGCGCCATTTGTATTTATGCGTTCGCCGCGCAATGTACTCATGTGTGTATGTGTGTGAATGTGTGAGTGTGTGTGTGTAAGCTTATGTTTGCGAAAAATTTATAATAACGTTTACAAACTGATGAAGCTCGAGCGTGTGCACGCACAGTCTAATCGAATTTAATATATATATGTTTATATTTGTATAAGTGTATGTGAGTATATATTTTTGACATTTGCTGTCTGTTTTTTCACTTGCGTCTTGTTCTTTTTAATTCGCATTTTATGTAGTTGGTGGGGCGCCAAATTTGCTTTTACGAGCAGCAGCCGACCGCATAAAGTATGCGAATGCAATAAAAATTTGTCGAAATGTGGCTAATCAATTCTCAAGCAAACAATTAAAGAAATCATAGAAATATGTATATACACACATAAATACACATGCATTTTTTGATGATTTCTATAAATCATTTTTTATAAATATGATARCAATTTGCGTCGTCTGAAAATGAGCTAATAATAAATACATGTGTGGGGGCCCCGGCGTGATCGTCTTAGCATAAAGAAGAATTAAAAACTTTTTGGAAAAGTCGTTTCGAATGTCCCTAGGGTACTATTTCGTTTTTACTATGAAAACCTTATTTTTCTATAGAAAAATTTGTCTAAATCTCTTCTGTCTTCTAAACGAATAAATAMAACAAAAATTATTTACATATACATACATAAATACATACATATGTATATATACATATGTGTATAAGAATAGCAAAGCGCCGTAATGCGTAGCGTTTGGGAGCCGCTGTATTTTAAAATTGATAACCCATACACAAACAAAAAAAAAAAAAAAAAAAACGCCAGAAAAACTTCGCACCGACACAAAAACATACGGACACTTGAAGTTGGATATCTTTGCTATATGTATTAACGTATATACATACTATACATCCATTCATAGCATGTGTTTAGCCAAAAAAAAATGAAACAAGCCACGAAAAGCGACAAAATTTTAAATTAACTTGTTATAAGCTACCCAACAACAATACAAAAAAAATTTAGTGTCCAATCAGCAGCTTAAGAACGAAGCACTGGCCTAAAATTGTCTCCCAGCTTCACTCTCGACGCAACGCTGTTCGCTGCTATCGCCGAGCTRATTCGCCGTTAGAAGCGCTAATTTCGGACGTTTGTTGTCTGCTGTCGCTTGTTGTCATCACTCATTAAAGTAGTGAAGCTGGAGCGAGCTCCAGCGATATCCAAGAAATTCTAAAGCCTACTTACGAGCAACAAGCCGAACTTTAACAACAATAACAAGAGTATACCCGTAATTTATTAAAAGCATGCTAATTTTTGGTTTCTTGTTAATTAGCTATGCCAGATATGTATGCATGTATTTTCCCTTTGAGCTCTTTGGTACCAGCTATCTCATTTTATTTGTGTATGTGTGTATATATCCGTTTCTAATTTGTACACTAAGTACTTATATAATATTTATAGCAGTTGTAAATTTCTTTGCTAATGGGATATATAATTAAGAACCTAATTTGTTGCTTATATATTATAATTGTGGACTTATTATAATATTATAACTGGTTGCTGATGGATGTAGACATACATATGTACATACAAACAGTGTAATAATGATAAATATCAGAAGATTTCATTTATCAATCCCGTAACACAGCTTAATGTAATGTAATTTTTCTCTAACTCGTGTATTTAATGGCCGTTTGCGCTGACCACTTAGCGGCTTCATCATACGGATGTATGTACATAAGCCAACGTGTCACTCACTCTTAAATGGCTTGCAGTGTAACACAAACAACTGATACTGCCAAGATAAACGACTAGTATTCTTCCTGAATTTCACTTCCTCATAACGGCCACTTCAATTATATACATATGTACATACATAAAGCGCTACGGGTGTCAGTGTGTATGTGTGTGTTGTGAGGAGGCAACTCGGCAATTTCGCTTGGAACTATTTTGCCATTTTCCATTTCCAATACAATTATCGCATTGTCAGCATTATTTATGGCCGTAAATGACAAAAGCAACAATAGAAATAAATAAGTGAGACGCAAGCAAGCAACAATGACAACAATGCAGCAACAACATTACTCTTCACACATTGTACAGCACATTTATTATATTTGTGTGTATGTTTGTGCGATCACTTGATAAATTAATCAGCAAAAGCTGGTTACGAAGACTTGGCGGCAATAAAAAGTAAAAGATTTGAATGGATAATAAATAAAGCAAAAACAAAAGCCGAAAATTAAAAACAAAAATTCGCACACACGCACTCATAACTTGCATATGCATGTTCATGTGCATTCTAATATCTGAACTGTGATCGAGTTTCAATTATTATAAATATGTTTAACGAAAATCGAAAACGACTGTTTCGCGTATTAAACGGAGTAGTGCATTAGTTCGTAATGTGACTAGCAGGACGTCAATGTGGGGTTTTTGCAGGCATGCGTACATATAAGTATATATGTATGTACATAAGTATTAAGTGTCCTAAACAAATCATTTATATAGAAAATTTATTGACAGGCCCATAAAAGAACCGAAATACGTCAAAAGTTAGAGCAGTGAAAACGCTAGACATCCGTACATCACACCCATACACATACATATATGTAGTTGGTTACTACTGATATTGGAAAATTTAAGGCAGTTAAATCGCGTCTGGGAAAATTTGTTAATTTTAATTATACTTTTATATTTCTTTGCGGGAAATTTCCGAAATGACTGTGTACTCTTGAGAATTTCTCATAACTTGCACACATAMACACACAGAAACATGTATGAATTTATAGCCATGCGTCATCTCACATGTGATCATCAAASAATTTTCAATTTTACAAAGACTTGCGCTTCATTCCATTGAAAATTGTAACAATTAAGCGATAAATAATTATTACTAATTGGAGATAAACCAAATGTTGACATTTCAAGCTSTGTTTCACTACCTTTTTTGCGTCTGTATTACTAAAATTGAATTAAGCTGTTACACTTGCCATTTTATATATAAATGAGTTTATTCATTATAAGTTGAGCGGTTTATTATATTGAAGAGATGAGGATGTATGTATGTGTGCGCATGCGGTTTACTCGTGTATGGGCTTGTGCGCGTACCGATCCATGTTCGAGATGTTTGATTTTTTACGATCGATGTGCGCACAAAATCTCATTTCTCTCGTGTCGCCGAACAGTGAAGATCGCAGACAAACAATGGCAAGTGTTAAGGGGGGAGCCTGCTTTGGAGGCTTCAAAAATTCGATTTGGTTGAGGAATTTTTCAGGAGGGAAACAAAAAATTGATTGAAGCGATATTTCTAGGCTTTATAGTTATATATTTAAACATTTTTCACAAATTTTATGAATACGAAATTTGTGATATTCTGCCTTTGGGAAGCAATTGCACGATGCATGTCGCATTTTTCGGACGGCGGGCAGGATGCAGGCCGCAATTTCTATCAGAATATTCCAAAAAAAAAAGTGTAAAATTTAAAAAAATATTAAAAAATTGAAAAAAGTGGGATTCGTCAAAAGAGATTTTACTTAATGTTGTTTAAAAATATGTTTAAACTTGACTTTTCTTAGTTTATTTATTATAGTTTAAATAGAAGATACTTTAATGCCAAAGATAATAAACTTTGCCCCATATTCCATAGGACGTTTAGTCATCAATTAAGAAAAATCGTAAGAATGAAAACCGAGAAATCGCAAAAAATTAAGATTTCGTATCAGAATTTATTGATCTTATAAAAAATTAATTAGCAATTTGGCAAACGAAAAGTGATAAATATAAAAATAAAATTGAGAAAAATAAAAGTTAGAATAATTTATTAACGAAATGGAAAGAAATAKATAAAAGTGCTACATTAGAAATAAATTCCTAGAAATGTTCCGCTTGCCTATGGCACATGTTTACTGTATGAAGAACGAACGCAAAATGGATTTGTGTGTCGCGTATGGGCGAAACGAATTCACACAGATCGAACGCACATGTGTGTCGTGTATGGGCCCTATAAGGCACTAGCAATTGCTAGCGATATAACGGCTGGCAAGCTAGCTAGTCACTCTTTGTAACTGTATATAAAATTTCATATAAYACTGAGTTGTTTCCGTATAAAAAATTAATAATCAATAAGAAATCAATTAATGAAAATGTGAAACGCTTGACTCGCATGCGTCTTTTGTGTGTGGATGTAATGTGTTGAAATGTAAATGCGCAAACTGCCATTGTACTAAACGCCCAGCGGTTTAATGTCAAGCATGAAGTGTGTATGCTAACCATGCGGCTTGACGGCCGACGGCATTGGAGCTGCCCAAACAACTATGCGGGGAGGCGGTCATGCGGGCCATCGTTAGCTGTCTGCCACCCCCCACAAATGCATTCGCTACTGCGCACGCCCATTTTAGTCTCTTATTGTTGACTTTGTGGCGGATTTTGTTGTTGTTGTTGCTATTTCGTTTGATCAACAGTTTTTTGTTAAATTTTATTTTTGTCGCATACTTTCCGATTGCCGTTTAGCGCTAACATTTAACAGCAACAGCTTTAGATTGGCTCGTAATGTTGTTGCTGTTATTGCTATTACCTTTGTGTGTGTATGTGTGCACATACATATGTATTTATTAGTGTATTTGGCTTGTTGTGGCGCCAGTCGCGCGCTATTGCACATTTTTAGCACTGCGCTATTTTGCATTTTTCATTGGCTACATACACATACACGTACATGTACGTATGTCTGTAGGCTGTTAGTGTGCAATTGCTGATAGAAATATTATTTATTATTTGCACAAATCAAAACTTTATTTATAAATCATTTTTTACKCACATTTCCATTTGTTCGCTTTAAGTTACAATCTTAAATAATAATATATTACACGATCAAATACAAACAGACAATCACTTGCATATACATACATATGTATGTTCATGCAAACAGTGATACGCGTGATATTCAGTGCCATTGAGGTGGGTTATTGGGAACCAATTTACCATTTCCACGCTGTGTTTGTTGTTGTTTTCGTATTTTGCAACGACGCTCGATAGCCGCATCTTCTGCTGATATTGCGGTATTTTTTATGTTATTTATTTACAGTTGAATGCTACACGYCCACACTTTTTCGCAACGCTTATATTTGCGCGCTACGCTTAATTTTATCTTGGCRTTTCGGCGCGCCACGCCGCGCTTTGGCTGCGACACTTCGCTTCATACGCTTTCCGCCCCCTCACTATTCTTAGTGTTATTTGTTATTGCCAGTGTGGTTGCTGTTGTTTAAAATAAACACAACATTTGCATTCCGCAACGCTTGGCATTTTGTATCGCCTTCTGTCCGTCTCACACGCTCCCCATTAACTTCTGGCCAGCAGTAAAACTCGTTTACCTCTGTATTGCYGTTCATTCAAATAAATCAAGAATGAATACATGTATTGTAAGTATGTGTGTGTGTGTGCATGTGCAGGTATGTATTGGTGTTTGCGTAAAGTTGTTGTTTGCATTTGCAATTTCTTATTGTTTTCAACCGACTGTGAAGGGTTGTGGTTTAAATTCGCCAAATTCTCACTTTTCTTCCACTTCCTCGCTTGATTTCACACTAATTATTTATTGAATATTGCTAATGGAGGATACTCATTTTTAATTCAATTTAATGATGTGGTTTCATTAAATATTGTCTTGAACTACATTTTACTACAAGTAATAGTACTTCTATCATAATTGAAACATTTGTATGATTTCTACTTTCTAACGTTAGCAAACTTATATATAGAGGTGTAATGTAAATTCCAAACCTTTGCGTTAGATTGCAAATGTATTTTTGCACAAAAAACAACAAACATTTATACAAATGTATATTTGTGCAGGTGTGTGTGCGTGTATGCCTTCCGCCAGAACGGCTGTAACAATAAATAAAGTATTACYCAAGCGAAAAATGTTTATAAATACAACAGTTTATTTTTGCAACTGATCTGGCGTCGCTGGCCCTTTGCCGATTTGGCGGCTGTCGGGTGTTGAAGACGACCACGCGAATTCACTACTAGGGTTACGCTCTCCAAAATACACAATACAAGTATGCTTACATGTATGTACATTTAAACACACAAAAATATGTAGTATGCACTATACAAATGCCCAATGCCATTCAGTTGCCAATGATTTATTTTCTTAATTTGTATAAATTTCGACGAGCAATTATTTATTATTTTAAAGCTCAACTAATGCATTTGCTTATAGATTTTCGGATATGAAGACGGAAATGCGATTTTAGYTGCGATGAGGCACCGGTCACATGGCAAAATCTCGTCGCTGTCACGCCGTTCTCCTATTTGCAATGTATCATTAAAGTTTGTTGCTGTATTGTTGTTATTTCTAAGATTTTCTGTGTCCTGTGTTGTGCGTGTTGCCTAATGTGCTGAACAAAATGAGCGCACGACAGTGAACTGAAAATGGCGTTGTGAATCCTGAAAGAAGGCAGCAACATAACAATGGTCGGCATGTACACAAGACAACTCAGCTGTCCATTTTGCATGTACAAATTTTCGTTGTGTCCATACTAATGCCTCGCACTTTAATGAAGTTTTAATATATTGTTCAAAGTGAAATTTTGTATGCAAAAAATAAGTAAATAGGTAAATTTATTTGTTTCAAATAATAGAGCTATTTTATGCTTTTATTTGTAAAATAACGTCAGGTTTGTTAAAGCTTTGAATAATTTAACATTTCACATATTAGTGGCATCACCACTGTCGTCCTACTGTCGTTGGCAAACATAAAAATATATTGAAGTTAGCGAGAACGACAACTGTCGGCCTGCAGTCGTGTAGTCGTGCAGCTGCCATAACTGWGTCCATAAGAACGTGTGTATTTTAATGTTTGACAGATGTCGCTTGCAGTCTGTCGCGCTCAATGTGTTCAGCACATTACCTGCATTATATTCCATTCAACCGCATTCTCGTTGTGGCCACTTGTCTAATTCCGCTCGCGCTCGTTATGCCCCCTCCCTGGAAGTCACCGGAATTCTGTGAATGTRCGCCGGCCTGTGGCCATTTTAGCTACTGCTTGTTCTTGTTGCTTTCAGTTGAACTTTTCGTAATGAATTTTGCAATTGGAGCATACGAAAACAAAAACACAGAATAAAATAAAAAGAGTGTAATTCAATAACAAGCGAAATGGAAACAATATACACTCTTTACACTCGTTTAATATTTTCGAAGTGTATTGTTTCCGTATGGCGTTTGGAAAAAACATGAAAATATGTACAAAAATCGTCTTATTTCGGGGAAGCGCAATTCGAGAGAATTGTTTTGCAACAAACCATAGTATGAAAATAAGATTACTTTCTACAACGCCGTTATTATGTTGTCATTTGCATATAAATATTGCATTACATATGTTGGACTTCAAGCGACATCTGTCAAATATTAAAATGCACACGTCGCTCTATATGTGTTCAGCACATTACTCAGCATAGTATTTTTACATTTTTCAAATTCTTCTCTTGAGAGTATTTTATAATCGCGCTTATCCCTTTTTAACTGTGGGATTCCTCGCTTACTTCTTTTGCCTCTCTTTTTTGATTCTGCCATTGTTCAATCCTAATTCCAGTTGGCAAGACTCTTTGGAGTTTTCGCAGAAATCAGGTAAGGTCTTAAATGCGCCACTACTTGGCGTTGAACATTGTACATTAAGCCGATGCAACTGCACCCGAATCCCAACCGTCCAGCTGCTGGAGATGCAATCTCCGCTTATTCCTATAACAATAGCAACATAGGGGCGAATACCCTGTCTGTTATTTGAATAAGTGATATACACATGTTTTTATTCAATATTGACCAAGAGTAGTCAGATCAGTCTGATCGGTCGAGCGCAAACTGAATCGGATTACAATGATAAAAAGGAGAATTAGGCTCAAAGGCTGATGGTGGTGGAATCGTATTGTATGAAGTAATTGGTAATAAAAAAGAGGAGAAAATTTGGGCTGTGAATTTTACTCGTATTTAAAATAATTTGTGCAAATTATCTATAAATTCATTAGTGCATATAATTGGATATTCGGTTTTCTGTATTTGTTTCGAAGAACACAATAAACACAATATCTTTTAGTTGAGCTAGCCACCCATATAAAGTCTGTCCTTAAGCAMTCAGCAAGAACATCTTTAAAAGCAACAACGAGATATAATTTGCCGATTTCATCACTCAACACATTGCGTTTGGCTCAACGATTGCAAGCCGTATTTGCTGCTTCTTGATCTTCTTCTTCGCTGCCGATCTTAATGACTGCATGAAGAAGTA